>NW_026280494.1:0-13542 GCF_023373465.1 Oncorhynchus keta
CCATAGTTGTGGAGTGTTACCATAGTTATTAATATGCTTATCATATTTCTTCTGTAAGAAACATTTACATATATTCAGTATCCATATAGTCACATACAGTGCCTTCAGAAAGTATTCACACCTGTCACTAGGGTAGAGAGGAGGAGGCAGTCGCAGGTCAAGAACTACTGAATGTATTTAAGCACCATAGATAGATAGAGGGAGGAAACCCAAACGTTGTTGTACTCAGAATATAGCTTCATAATCTAAAGGCACAAGGCGAACCCAAAGTGTAAAATATAAAGTACTCAGGACATAGGAGAGATTCCTCTCAGGAAAACAAGTAACATTTACAATGACCGACAAACACAAATGGCGTATGTAGGGAGTATGTATACAGAGATAGAGTGGGGATTGGAACCAGGTGTGTAATGATGATGAGACAAGTCCGGGGTTGATGAGTGAATGGCGTCTCCCAGCAGTAGGTTCGGCAGCGGGTAGAAGGCCGGCAACGCCGAACGCCTGAGCTGGAAAGGAGGGGAGCCAAAGTGAAGGCTGGTGTGACCCCCCCACAGACCCCAGAGGCGCAGTGCGGGTCGGTCAGGGTCGATGCCTGTGCAAGTCCCAAATAGAGAAAGATCCAGGACGCCACGCGGCCGAAACCCGGCACCGCTCTTCGAGTAGATACCCCTCCCATTCAAGCAGTTACTGGAGAAACCCCCCACGATGCCATGAGTCCAACAGGCTGCGGACAGAGTATGCCCACTCAATGTCCAAGAGATGGGGAGGTGCGTCGTGGGGTCCCGCACTAGCCAAGGGACCAGCTGCCACTAGCCTGAGGAGAGATACATGAAATGAGGGTGAGATACGATAATTTACAGGGAGCTGTAATCTGTACGTGACCTCATTGACTCTCCCTCAGACTTTAGTATTGCCAGTGTAACAGTATAGCTTCCTGTCCCTCTCCTGGCTCCTCCCTGTGCTCGAACCAGCAATACAACGACAACAGCCACCACATTGAAGCAGTGTTACCTACGCAGAGCAAGGGAAACAACCACCCCAAGGCTCAGAGTGAGTGAAGTTTGAAACGCTATTAGCACACGCCAACTAGCCAGCCATTTCTACTTCGGTCACACCAGCCTCATCTCTGGAGTTGATAGGTTTGAAGTCATAAACAGCAATGCTTGACACACAAAGAAGAGGGAAACTGCTGGCAAAACTTACGAAAGTGCAGTTTGAATTCATGTTTACACTCCTGCTTCTGCCTACACACCCGCTCAGTCAGATACTTAGATACTTGTATGCTCAGTCAGATTATATGAAACACAGGACACGCTAGATAATATCTAGTAATATAATCAACCATGTGTAGTTAACTAGTGATTATGATTGATAATTACCTTGGCTTACTGCATTTGCGTAACAGGCAGTCCTCCTTGTGGAGTGCAACGCAAGATTGGTTCAGAGAAAATCTGTCTTTCTGCCCCTGAACGAGGCAGTTAACCCACCGTTCCCAGGCCGTCATTGAAAATAAGAATGTGTTCTTAACTGACTTGCCTAGTTAAATAAAGATTGAATAAAGGTGTAAAAATATATTTTAAAAATCGGAAAATCGGTGCCCAAAAATACAGATTTAATGAAAACTTGAAATCGGCCCTAATTAATCGGCCATTCCGATTAATCGAGTAGAGCGGAGAGGACACTCACCTCCCTCTCCCACCTCCCTCTCCGCCCTGTTTATGGCATGGAAAAGTTGAGTGATGAGCTCATAGGACTGCACTTCTGGTCCGCCCCGGCCTATCAGCACAGAGATCACCAAGGCCACCGACAGCACCCCTTGACTTTTGACACATTTTGTTGTGTTACTGCCTGAATTTAAAATGGACAAAATGTAGATTTCTTTTCACTGGCCTACACTCACCCATATTGTTAAAGTGGACATTATGTTTTTCTGAATTTTTACAAATTAATTGCAAATGGAAAGCTGAAATGTCTTGAGTCAATAAGTATTCAACACCTAAGTAAAAACAGTGAAGAAAAAAACAGCCGAAACGTTGGTGATACCCAATAAATTACTGGGAGTTTACATATGGAGTGTGTGAGTCTCTTTATTTCACTAGTTTATGGTTTAATTGCCGTTACTACGTGTTTTTAAGGCTAAATAAGTAAAAAGGTACTTAAAATGTTGCATGGACTCTGTGTGCAATAATAGGTGTTGATTTTAAACTGGATGGTTCGAGCCCTGAATGCTGATTGCCTGACAGCCGTGAGTATATCAGGTATGACAAAACATGTATTTTTACTACTCTAATTACGTTGGTAACCAGTTTACAACAAAGCAATAAGGCACCTCGGGGTTTGTGATTTATGGCCAAATACCACGGCTAAGAGCTGTAGTGCAGGCACTCTGCTTTGCGTCGTTCATAAGAACAGCCCTTAGCCATGGTATATTGGCCATATAATCACACCTCCTCAGGCCTTATTGCTTAAATGACTACCTTATATCTGTACCCCACATCTACAATTATCTGTATGTGCATTTCAAACACAGATTCAACCACAAAGACCAAGGAGGTTTTCCAATGCCTCGCAAAGAAGCAGTACCTATTGGGTAGATGGATAAAACAGAAGGAAATATTGAATATCCCATGGTGAAGTTATTAACTACACTTTGGATGGTGCATCAATACACCCAGTCACCACAAATATACAAGCGTCCTTCCTCGCTCGGTTGCCGGAGAGGAAAGAAACCACTCAGAGATTTCACCATGAGACCAATGGTGAGTTTAAAACAGTTACAGAGTTTAATGGTTTTGATAGAGGAAAACTGAGGATGGATCAACAACATTGTAGTTACTCTACAATATTAACCTAATTGACAGAGTGAAAAGAAGGAAGCCTGAACAAGAATAAAACATATTCCAAAACATACATCCTGTTTGCAAAAAGACACTAAAGTAATACTGCAAAAATAATTATAATTTTTGGAATTCAGAATGACAAAATGTGGAATATTGTATGTAAAGGGGAATAAATACTTAGAGGAAGGCACTGTATAGTATTCATTTTTCATATCTGTGTTCATATTGTCCATGAGTTCGTAATGGATAGACCATATGTGACTCAATTCAGGAAACTAGGCATATGTCGCAAGTCACGACTTCACAAGAGAGGCATTTGAACGTTTATTTTTATTTTTGATCAAAATGTGTGTATGGGTAGAATTGCCTTCTGGAATATTTGAACTTTCATGTGCCTCAATAACAAACTGTAAACATGAATAAAGTTGTTAAATTACGAGCCCAGTTGGTTTAGCCACAGAAAAAGACAGGAAGTTTCACCGTAGCCACGATTGGCTGAGATAATGTTTTTTTAAACATTTTTATTTCACCTTAATTTAACCAGGTAGACTCGTTGAGAACTAGTTCTCATTTACAACTGCGACCTGACCAATATATACCAAAGCAGTGCGACACAAACAACAGCACAGAGTTACACATGGAATAAACAAACATACAGTCAAAAACACAATAGAAAAAAAGTCTATATACAGTGTGTGCAAGCGAGGTAAGATAAGGGAGGTGGAAATAATTACAATATAGCAATTAAACATTGGAGTGATGAGATATGCATAAGATGAATGTGCAAGTAGAGATACTGGGGTGCAAAGGAGCAAAAATAAATAACAGTATGGGGATGAGGTAGTTGGATGGGATATTTACAGATGGGCTATGTACAGGTGCAGTGATCTGTGAGCTACTCTGACAGCTGGTGCTTAAAGATAGTGTGGAGATATACATCTCCAGCTTCAGTGATTTTTGCAATTCGTTCCAGTCATTGGCAGCAGAGGAACTGGAAGGAAAGGCGGCCAAAGGAGTAATTGACGTTGGGGGTGACCAGCAAAATATACCTGCTGAAAAGCGTGCTAGAGGCGTGCTAAAAGTGGATGCTGCTATGGTGACCAGTGAGCTGAGAAAAGGCGGGGCTTACCTAGCAAAGACTTATAGATGACCCGGAGCCAGTGGGTTTGGCGGCGAATATGAAGCGAGGGCCAGCCAACGAGAGCATACAGGTCGCAGTGGTGGGTAGTATATGGAGCTTTGGTGACAAAACGGACGGCACTGTGATAGCAAATTGAATGCTGTCTGAGTAGAGTGTTGGAGGCTATTTTACGAGGGTATGTTTGGCAGCTTGAGTGAAGGATGCTTTGTTGCGAAATAGGAAACCGATTATAGATTTCGTTTTTGGATTGGAGATGGAGCTTAATGTGAGTCTGGAAGGAGAGTTTACAGTCTAACCAGACATCTAGGTATTTGTAGTTGTCGCCATATTCTAAGTCAGAACCGTCCAGATGCTGGACAGGCGGGCAGGTGCGGGCAGCGATCAGTTGAAGAGCATGCATTTAGTTTTACTGTGCATTTAAGAGCAGTTGGAGGCCACTGAAGAAGAGTTGTATGGCATTGAAGCTTGTCTGGAGATTAGTTAACACAGTGTCCAAAGAAGGGCCAGAAGTATACAGAATGGTGTCATCTGCGTAGAGGTGGATCAGGGAATCATCAGCATCAAGTGCGACATCATTGATGTATACAGAGAAAAGAGTACTCCGAGAATTGAACCTGGTGGCACCCCCATTGAGACTGCCAGAGGTCTGGACAACAGACCCTCCGATTTGACACACTGAACTCTGTCTGAGAAGTACTTTAGAACGGTAGAATAGATTTAGGTCTAGATTGTTTGGGTCTAGATTGTCTCCCCCTTTGAAGACGGGGATGACCGCAGCAGCTTTCCAATCTTTGGGGATCTCAGATGATACGAAAGAGAGGTTGCAACAATTTCAGCTGACAATTTTAGGAAGAGAGGGTCCAGATTGTCTAGCCTTGCTGATTTGTAGGGGTCCAGATTTTGCAGCTCTTTCAGAACATCACATATCTGGATTTGGGTGGAGGAGAAATGGGGGACGCTTGGCCAAGTTGCTGTGGGGGGTACAGGGCTGTTGCCTAGGGTAGTGGTGGCCAGATGGAAGGCATGGCCAGTCGTAGAAAAATGCTTGAAATTCTCAATTGTTGTGGATTTATCGGTGGTGACAGTGTTTTCCTAGCCTCAGTGTGCAGTGGGAAGCTGGGAGGAGGTGCTCTTATTCTCAATGGTCTTTACAGTGTCCGAGAACATTTTGGAATTTGGCTGCAGGATGCAAATTTCTGTTTGAAGAAGCTAGACTTTGCTTTCCTAACTGACTGTGTATATTGGTTCCCAACTTCCCTGAAAAGTTGCATATCGCAGGGACTATTCGATGCTAATTCCGTATGCCACAGGATGTTTTTGTGCAGGTCAAGGGCAATCAGTTGTGGGGTGAACCTGGCTCTACATTTTTTGAATGGGGCTTGCTTATTTAAGATTGTGAGGAAAGCACTTTTAAAGAATAACCAGGCATCATCTACTGATGGAATGAGGTCCTTCTGTAGCTCAGTTGGTAGAGCATGGTGCTTGTAACGCCAGGGTAGTGGGTTTGATTCCCGGGACCACCCATACGTAGAATGTATGCACACATGACTGTAAGTCGCTTGGATAAAAGCGTCTGCTAAATGGCATATATATATATATCCTTCCAGGATACCCGGGCCAGGTCAATTAGAAAGGCCTGCTACGCTGATGTGTTTTAGGGAGCGTTCGACAGTGATGAGGAGTGGTCGCTTTGAGCACAGACCCATTACGGATGCAAGCAATGAGGCAGTGATCACTGAGATCCTGGTTGAAGACAGCAGAGGTGTATTTGGAGGGCAGGTTGGTTAGGATTATATCTATGAGGGTGCCCGTGTTTAGGGATTTGGGGTGGTACCTGGTCGGTTCATTGATCATTTGTGTGAGATTGAGGGCATCAAGCTTAGATTGCAGGATGGACAGGGTGTTAAGCATCTTCCAGGTTAGGTCATGTAACAGCACGAGCTCTGAAGATAGATGGGGGGCAATCAGTTCACATATGGTGTCCAGAGCACAGCTGGGGGCAGAGGGTGGTCTATAGCAAGCGGCAACGGTGAGAGACTTGTTTTCTGGAAAGGTGGAATTTTGAAAGTATGGGCTGGACATACCGAGAGATCAGTTTTGGATTGGTCTGCCGTGTAGCATCTTATGCCTATAAAATGAGCTGCTCGTTATGTGTAGATAATCTACTGCAGTTTTTTGAGGCTATAACATTAGCCAGGAGAACTGCAAATGTGTTGCTACTGCTCTCAACCAGATTGACTTGACACAACATGCCAAACAAGCTGTACAAACAAAACGGAGATGACACGTATTTAATGAAGCGGGGTTGAAGTCTGCGGGGAAACGTTCATCCGTGTATACGGCTAAGAGTCTAGCTACAGTTTCAGATATTATACGTTTCTAATTTTGTCAGAAAGTTGTTTTCATTGCAAGTCTAAGCTTACTTTGCATTCGGTGGCTGGCTCGCTAGATAACACTACGTTTCTGATCTGTGTATTAATATTATCTCAGTATGCCAAATGCTTTTGTAGTTATAGCCTAATGTTAGCTAGCTAACAAGCTAACACATTGAACCTATTTGGGTAACTTTTAGCTTGCTATGACAATCGACTTCTATTGCTAGTACAGTATGGATTGGGATTATAGTTAATTGTTTAGCTAGCTAGCTAGCTACATGTCTCAACAAAATACCACAAGTTCAAGCGTACTGTTAGCTAGCTAGCTGACGTTAGATGGCTGGCTTGCCAGCTAACATCATGTGTATGATCTGTGTAGTAATATTATCTGAAAAAGTTATTTGAATTGCTAGTTATAGCATAACATAATCTCTGTATTTTCCAGAGGTACATGTAGTCGGGCAATATTCCATTAGGAATCTGAGGGAGAAAACTGCTGCGCCCACAACTCAAGCACTGTCACGTTCTGACCTTTATTTCCTTTGTTTTGTCATTATTTAGTATGGTCAGGGCGTGAGTTGGGGTGGGCAGTCTATGTTTGTTTTTCTATGATTTGGGTATTTCTATGTTTCGGCCTAGTATGGTTCTCAATCAGAGGCAGGTGTCATTAGTTGTCTCTGATTGAGAATCATACTTAGGTAGCCTGGTTTTTCACTGTGTGTTTGTGGGTGATTGTTCCTGTCTCTGTGTTTGCACGCCGCATATTGGTCCTCCGATCCTTTTCGCCTCTTTTCGGAAGAATAGGAGGAAATCCCTTATAAGCACTTAGCCCAGGACAGACCTGCCAAGATCCTGCAGTTGTCTCTATTGAACCAGCAAGCAAAGACGTCAGAATGCATTACATCTTAGTTCGCCTCAAAAAGTAAGCAACATTTCCTCCTTATACTGATTAAGGACATAGATAGATAGCTAGACATACACACACACAAATACATATACAGTTGAAGTCGGAAGTTTACATACATCTTGGCTAAATACATTTAAACTCTGTATTCCACAATTCCTGACATTTAATCCTAGTTAAAAATTCTGTGTTTTAGGTCAGTTAGGATCACCACTTTATTTTAAGAATGTGAGATGTCAGAATAATAGTAGAGAGAATGATTTATTTCAGCTTAAATTTCTTTTTTTATCCCATTCTCAGCGGGTCAGAAGTTTACATTCACACAATTAGTATTTGGTGGCAATACCTTTAAATTGTTTAACTTGGATCAAACGTTTCGGGTAGCCTTCCACAAGCTTCCCAAAATAAGTTGGGTGAATTTTTGGCCCATTCCTCCTGACAGAGCTGGTGTAACCAAGTCAGGTTTGTAGGCCTCCCTTGCTCGCACATGCTTTTTCAGTTTTACCCACACATTTTGGAAAATGATTGAGGTCAGGGCATTGTAATGGCCACTCCAATAACTTGACTTCGCTGTCCTTAAGAAAATGTGTGGTTAGCCATTTTAAGCCATTTTGCCACAACTTTGAAGTATGCTTGGGGTCATTGTCCATTTGGAAGACCCATTTGTGACCAAGCTTTCACTTCCCTGACTGATGTCTTGAGAAGGCATCAATATATCCACATAATTTTCTTACCTCATGATGCCATCTATTTTGTGAAGTGCACTAGTCGCTCCTGCAGCAAAGCACCCCCACAACATGATGCTGCCACCACCGTGCTTCACGGTTGGGATAGTGTTCTTTGGCTTGCAAGCCTCCCCTTTTCCTCCAAACATAACGATGGTCATTATGGCCAAACAGTTATTTTGTTTCATCAGACCAGAGGACATTTCTCCCAAAAGTACGATGTTTGTCCCCATGTGCAGTTGCAAACCGTAGTCTGGCTTTTTTATGGCGGTTTTGAGCAGTGGCTTCTTCCTTGCTGAGCCAGCCCATTCAGGTTATGTCAAAATAGGACTCGTTTTACTGTGGATATAGATACTTTTGTACCTGTTTCCCTCCAGCATCATCACAAGGTCCTTTTGCTGTTGTTCTGGGATTGATTTGCACTTGTTGCACCAAGGTACATTCATCTCTAGGAGACAGAACTCTAGATACAACTCTAGATGCCAACTCCTTTCTGGAGTTGTATGACGGCTATGTGGGTCCCATGGTGTTTATACTTGCGTACTCTTGTTTATACAGATGAACATGGTACCTTCAGGCATTTGAAAATTGCTCCCAAGGATGAACCAGACTTGTGGAGGTCTGCAATAGTTTTTTACTGAGGTTTTGGCTGATTTATTTTGATTTTCCCATGATGTCAAGCAAAGAGGCACTGAGTTTGATGGTAGGCCTTGTAATACATCCACAGGTACACCTCCAAATGACTCAAATGATGTCAATTACCCTATCAGAAGCTTCTAAAGCCATGACATCATTTTTCTGGACTTTTCCAAGCTGTTTCAAGGCACAGTCAACTTAGTGTATGTAAACTACTTACCCATTGGAATTGTGATACAGTGAATTGTAAGTGAAATAATCTGTCTGTAAACAATTGTTGGAAAAATTAATTTCATCATGCACAATGTTGATGTCCTAAATGACTTGCCAAAACTATAGTTTGTTAGCAAGAAATCTGTGAAGTGGTTGAAAAACGAGTTTTAATGACTCCAACCTAAGTGTATGCAAACTTCCGATTTAAACGGTATACAGTAAAAGTTTGGACACATCTAGTTATTCAAGGATTTATCTTTGTTTTGTATTATTTTCTACATTGTAGAATAATAGTGAAGACATCAAACCTATGAACTAACACATGGCATAATGTAGTAACCATAAACATATTTTATATTTTAAATTCTTCAAAGTAGCCACCCTTTGCCTTGATGATAGCTTTGCACACTCTTGGCATTCTCTCAACCAGCTTCATCTGGAATGCTTTTCCAACAGTCTTGAAGTAGTTTCCAAATATGCTGAGCACTTGTTGGCTGCTTTTCCTTCACTCTGCGGTCCAACTCATCCCAAATCATCTCAATTGGGTTGAGGTCGGGTGATTGTGGAGATCAGGTCATCTGATGCAGCACTCCATCACTCTCCTTCTTGGTCAAATAGACCTTAGACAGCCTGGAGGTGTGTTTTGGGTCATTGTCCTATTGAAAAACAAATGATAGTCCAATTCAGCGCAAACCAGATGGGATGTTGCTGCAGAATGCTGTGGTAGCCATGCTGGTTAAGTGTGCCTTGAATTCTAAATAAATCACTGACAGTGTCATCAGCAAAGCACCATCACACCTCCTCCTCCATGCTTCACGGTGGGAACCACCATGCGGAGATCATCCGTTCACCTACTCTGCGTATCACAAAGGCGCTGCAGTTGGAACCAAAAATCGCACAAAGGACAGATTTCCACTGGTCTAATGTCCATTTCTTGTGTTTTTGCCCCAAGCAAGTCTCTTCTTATTATTGGGGTCCTTTAGTAGTGGGTTCCACTTTGCAGCAATTTGACCATGAAGGCCTAATTCACATATTCTCCTCTGAACAGCTGATGTTGAAATGTTTCTGTTACTTGAACTCTGTGAAGTATTTATTTGGGCTGCAATCTGAGGTGCAGCTAACTCTTATGAACTTATCCTCTGCAGCAGATGTAACTCTGGGTCTTCCTTTCCTGTAAGCGTTCCTCAGCAGCATGTAGCCTAGTGGTTAGAGTGTTTGGACAGTAACCAAAAGGTTGCTGGATCAAATCCCTGCGCTGACATGGTAAAATCTGTCATTCTGCCCATGAGAAAGGCAGTGAACTCACTGTTTCCCAGTTGCTGAAGATGTGGGTGTCAATTAAGGCAGCCACCAACACCACTCTGATTCAAAGGGGTTAAATGCAGAAGACACATTTCACTTTCCCTCAGCCAGCTGCAGCTGATAATTTGACTATTATTTCACTATTATTCACAAATGTAGAAAATAATACAAATAAAGAAACCCTTACTGTACATAGGCTAAATATCATTTTCTGCTGTTGGGTTATGTTATGTATTTGGGACCCCAGTGCATGAGGATTATGTTTGTCTCAGTCCCAGAATCTTGTCATTTGTGATCCCATATCTATGTGTTCACTGTTAGACAGCAAGACTCAACATTCCCTGAATGCTGAATATGAAATGTGATATGTTTTCTGACCGTAAAGTGGAACTCCATTCTCCTTTTCACCTAATTTAACCCTGATTTGCTTAAAAGGCACATCGCAATAGGAGGTCCATGGAATGAGCTAGCAGCAAATGGGGGTGGCCAATGTTTTTTATTGCTCCTTTATTGTTCCTCTAGAAAGGAGGTTTACGATATCATATATCTGTCAGACCAACTCCTTGAAACTCTCTGGAGGTGACGTCTCTGACCCTAGAGGAGAGATCAGCTGTCGGTGCGCTGTGTGATATTCACTTCATGGTTCCGACCTGGAACAAATGATAGTCTGCCCCGCCAAGAAAGAGCTGACTAACAGGAAAGTACGTTGACTTGCCTTAGGCTGAAGCATTGCAGAGTTGGAGGGGTTAGCACCATTTTAACCTTGTCTATGGGTTATGGGCTTGACTGCAGGAAGTGAGTGTGTTTGGGGGTAGTGTATGTGTTAATAATTTATTAATAATTTATTCGCCTGTCTGAACTATATATAGAAACTGCTGAAATATGCTTATTTAAAAAACAGGAGATAGTGATTTTGCGGTAGGACCACTGTGTAGGTATGTTTTGTAGTAGTTGGGGTGTGGTCCTCACCACTGCAGGTATGCTTGCAGCAGAAGGGGTGTGTCCCCCGCCTCACTGTGTGTAGGCATGCTTGTAGTAGTTGGGGTGTGTCTCCGCTCACTGTGTGTAGGCATGCTTTGTAGTGAGTTGGGGTGTGGCCCAGCCCACTGTGTGTAGGCATGCCTTGCAGTAGTTGGGGTGTGTCCCGCCACTGTGTGTAGGTATGCTTGCAGTAGTTGGGGTGTGTCTTCGCCTCACTGTGTGTAGGTATGCTTGTAGTAGTTGGGGTGTGCCCCACTCACTGTGTGTAGGTATGCTTGCAGGAAGCTGGGTGTGTCTCCGCTCTCACTGTGTGTAGGTATGCTTGTAGTAGTTGGGGTGTGTCTCCGCTCACTGTGTGTAGGTATGCTTGTAGTAGTTGGGGTGTGTCTTCACTCACTGTGTGTAGGTATGCTTGTAGTAGTTGGGGTGTGTCTTCACTCACTGTGTGTAGGTATGCTTGTAGTAGTTGGGGTGTGTCTTCGCTCACTGTGTGTAGGTATGCTTGCGTCTGCATACTATGTGTTTGTGGAAGTCGATGGGCACATTTTAGTGGATAACTTTTGTCAAATCAAGGTGTTTTGTATTATGGGGATAAGTTGTCTGACTGCATGAACTTACAAAAATGATGTGATCAAAGGTCATGAAGTTTTGACTGCAGTCGACTGCACGTTTCTACAGTTGCTCTTCACCAACTTCATCCCGAATGCTTTTGGGAACTTGAGCGGAAAAATCAAAAGGATACTTCAGGATTTTGGCAATGAAGCTCTTTATCTACTTCCCCAGAGTCAAATTCACTTGTGAATGTACTTTTTATGTCTCTGCTTGCAGTTTGAAGGAAATTGCTAACTGGCGTTAGTGCAATTGCTAATTAGTGTTAGCGCAACAACTGGAAGTCTATGGTAACTGCTAGCATTCTAGTAGATAACATGGACTTCCAGTCATTGCGCTAATGCTAGTTAGCATTGGCTGGTGAAACTACCTCTAACTTCCTTCATACGGGATGCAGAGTCATATAAATGGTATCCATGAGTTCATCTGACTCTGGGGAAGTAGATAAGGGCTTCATTACCAAAATCCCAAAGTAAATTATTATTATCCCTTTTCAGGACCCTGTCTTTCAAAGATCATTTGTAAAAATCCAAATAACTTCACAGATCTTCATTGTAAAGGGTTTAAAAACAGTTTCCCATGTTTGCCCAATGAACCATAAACAATTCATGAACATGCACCTGTGGAACGGTCGTTAAGACACTAACAGCTGACAGACGGTAGGCAATTAAGGTCAAAGTTATGAAAACTTATGACACTAAAGAGGCCTTTCCACTGACTCTGAAAAACAGCAAAAGAAATATGCCCAGGGTCCATGCTCATCTGCGTGAACGTGCCTTAGGCATGCTGCAAGGAGGCATGAGGACTGCAGATGTGGCCATGGCAATAAATTACAATGTCCGTACTGTGAGACGCATAAGACATTGCTACAGGGAGACAGGACGGACATCTGATCGTCCTCACAGTGGCAGACCACGTATAACAACACCATGGTCTGGGGCGGTGTCACTGCAGGCAATCTCAATGCTGTGCGTTACAGGGAAGACATCCTCCTCCCTCATGTGGTACCGTTCCTGCAGGCTCTACCTGACATTACACTCAAGCATGACGCCACCAGCCATACTGTTTGTTATGTGCGTGATTTCCTGGAAGACAGGAATGTCAGTGTTCTGCCATGGCCAGCGAAGAGCACGGACTTGAATCCCATTGAGCACGTCTGGGACCTGTTGGATCGGAGGGTGTGGGCTAGAGCCATTCCCCCCAAGAATTGTAACTTTGTCTTGGTGGAAGAGTGGGGTAACATCTCACAGCAAGAACTGGTAAATCTGGTGCAATCAGATTTACCAATGAGGAGGAGATGCACTGCAGTACTTAATGCAGCTGGTGGCCACACCAGATACGGACGGTTACTTTTGATTTTGACCCCCCTTTGTTCAGGGACACATTATTTAATTTCTGTTAGTCACATGTCTGTGGAACTTGTTCAGTTTATGTCTCAGTTGTTGAATCTTGATATGTTCATACAAATATTTACACGTGTTGTTTCATGAAAATAAAACACAGTTGACAGTGAGAGGACGTTTCTTTTTTTGCAGAGTTTATCTCTTTAACGTCAATGCACTGAGGCAAAAAGTACAATGTCAGAGTTTAATCCAATAAAATAAAAGCTGTAAAATGGAGAGTTGAAAATAAATAGAAGGGAATGCCAGAACAGTATGCTAGTCTACGCTGGTTAGGTTATTACATTATGCTAGTCTAATGTTTGGGAAAGATTTGGTAAAATGGTAAAGGAGGACAGCCAGCTATGTTATGGAGTTCTCCTCTATATTGTGTGTGATGATTGTGAGGCGCTATACAAATTTGACAGTCACAAGGC
>NW_026280495.1:0-32967 GCF_023373465.1 Oncorhynchus keta
TGACATAACACCATATATATAGATTCTACTGGGCCTATAGACCTCAGGCCACCATGACATAACACCATATATATAGATTCTACTGGGCCTATAGACCTCAGTCCACCATGACATAACACCATATATATAGATTCTACTGGGCCTATAGACCTCAGTCCACCATGACATAACACCATATATATAGATTCTACTGGGCCTATAGACCTCAGTCCACCATGACATAACACCATATATATATAGATTCTACTGGGCCTATAGACCTCAGGCCATCATGACATAACACCATATATATAGATTCTACTGGGCCTATAGACCTCAGGCCACCATGACATAACACCATATATATAGATTCTACTGGGCCTATAGACCCCAGTCCACCATGACATAACACCATATATATAGATTCTACTGGGCCTATAGACCTCAGTCCACCATGACATAACACCATATATATAGATTCTACTGGGCCTATAGACCTCAGGCCACCATGACATAACACCATATATATAGATTCTACTGGGCCTATAGACCTCAGTCCACCATGACATAACACCATATATATAGATTCTACTGGGCCTATAGACCTCAGTCCACCATGACATAACACCATATATATATAGATTCTACTGGGCCTATAGACCTCAGTCCACCATGACATAACACCATATATATATAGATTCTACTGGGCCTATAGACCTCAGGCCATCATGACATAACACCATATATAGATTCTACTGGGCCTATAGACCTCAGGCCACCATGACATAACACCATATATATATAGATTCTACTGGGCCTATAGACCTCAGTCCACCATGACATAACACCATATATATAGATTCTACTGGGCCTATAGACCTCAGGCCACCATGACATAACACCATATATATAGATTCTACTGGGGCTATAGACCTCAGTCCACCATCACATAACACCATATATATATAGATTCTACTGGGCCTATAGACCTCAGTCCACCATGACATAACACCATATATATAGATTCTACTGGGCCTATAGACCCCAGTCCACCATGACATAACACCATATATATATAGATTCTACTGGGCCTATAGACCCCAGTCCACCATGACATAACACCATATATATAGATTCTACTGGGCCTATAGACCCCAGTCCACCATGACATAACACCATATATATAGATTCTACTGGGGCTATAGACCTCAGTCCACCATGACATAACACCATATATATAGATTCTACTGGGCCTATAGACCTCAGTCCACCATGACATAACACCATATATATATAGATTCTACTGGGGCTATAGACCTCAGTTCACCATGACATAACACCATATATATAGATTCTACTGGGCCTATAGACCTCAGTCCACCATGACATAACACCATATATATAGATTCTACTGGGCCTATAGACCTCAGGCCACCATGACATAACACCATATATATAGATTCTACTGGGCCTATAGACCTCAGTCCACCATGACATAACACCATATATATAGATTCTACTGGACCCTCCTGAACCTCGGTCACACCATGACACCAACACCATATACCTATCGTTCTCTTGGGCCTATAGACCTCAGTCACCATGACATAACACCATATATATATAGATTCTACTGGGCCTAGACCTCAATCCTGCCATGACATAACACCATATATATAGATTCTACTGGGCCTATAGACATAATTTTATGACCTTTGCCTCTGTGTCTTTCTGGGCCTATAGATAGGCACCACCTGACATACACCATATATATAGATTCTACTGGGCCTATAGACCTCAGTCCCACCATGACATAACACCATATAGATTCTACTGGGCCTATAGACCTCAGTCCACCATGACATAACACCATATATAGATTCTACTGGGCCTATAGACCTCAGTCCACCATGACATAACACCATATATATAGATTCTACTGGGCCTATAGACCTCAGTCCACCATGACATAACACCATATATATAGATTCTACGGGGCTATAGACCTCAGTCCACCATGACATACACCATATATATAGATTCTACCCAAACAAGGGCCTGCGTTCATCCACCTCTGGTTCTGGGCCTATATAGACATAACACCACCATATAGGTTTACTGGGGCTTCCCGCTCAGCCCACCATGAATAACACCATATATATAGGCCCCCTGGACTATAGACCTCAAACTCCCTCATGACATAACACCATAGGACATAGATTCTCACCACCTCCGGAGACACCTGAAACCCCACCCCATGACATAACACCAGGATATATAGATTCTACTGGGCCCAGTAGACCTCAGTCCACCATGACTCTAACACCATATATATAGATTCTACTGGGCCTATAGACCTCAGGCCACCATGACATAACACCATATATATAGATTCTACTGGGCCTATAGACCTCAGTCCACCATGACATAACACCATATATAGGCGTACTGGGCTAAGTAAGACCTCAGTAATGTGACATAACACCATATATATAGATTCTACTGGGCCTATAGACCTCAGTCCACCATGACATAACACCATATATATTCTACTGGGAAGTCAGACCTCAGTCACCATGACATAACACCATATATATAGATTCTACTGGGCCTATAGACCTCAGGCCACCATGACATAACACCATATATATAGATTCTACTGGGCCTATAGACCTCAGTCCACCATGACATAACACCATATATATAGATTCTACTGGGCCTATAGACCTCAGGCCACCATGACATAACACCATATATATAGATTCTACTGGGCCTATAGACCTCAGTCCACCATGACATAACACCATATATATATAGATTCTACTGGGCCTATAGACCTCAGTCCACCATGACATAACACCATATATATAGATTCTACTGGGCCTATAGACCTCAGTCCACCATGACATAACACCATATATATATAGATTCTACTGGGCCTATAGACCTCAGGCCACCATGACATAACACCATATATATAGATTCTACTGGGCCTATAGACCTCAGTCCACCATGACATAACACCATATATATAGATTCTACTGGGCCTATAGACCTCAGTCCACCATGACATAACACCATATATATAGATTCTACTGGGCCTATAGACCTCAGTCCACCATGACATAACACCATATATATAGATTCTACTGGGCCTATAGACCTCAGGCCACCATGACATAACACCATATATATATAGATTCTACTGGGCCTATAGACCTCAGTCCACCATGACATAACACCATATATATAGATTCTACTGGGCCTATAGACCTCAGGCCACCATGACATAACACCATATATATAGATTCTACTGGGCCTATAGACCTCAGGCCACCATGACATAACACCATATATATATAGATTCTACTGGGCCTATAGACCTCAGTCCACCATGACATAACACCATATATATAGATTCTACTGGGCCTATAGACCTCAGTCCACCATGACATAACACCATATATATAGATTCTACTGGGCCTATAGACCTCAGTCCACCATCACATAACACCATATATATAGATTCTACTGGGCCTATAGACCTCAGTCCACCATGACATAACACCATATATATATAGATTCTACTGGGCCTATAGACCTCAGGCCACCATGACATAACACCATATATATAGATTCTACTGGGCCTATAGACCTCAGTCCACCATGACATAACACCATATATATAGATTCTACTGGGCCTATAGACCTCAGTCCACCATGACATAACACCATATATATAGATTCTACTGGGCCTATAGACCTCAGTCCACCATGACATAACACCATATATATAGATTCTACTGGGCCTATAGACCTCAGTCCACCATGACATAACACCATATATATAGATTCTACTGGGCCTATAGACCTCAGTCCACCATGACATAACACCATATATATAGATTCTACTGGGCCTATAGACCTCAGTCCACCATGACATAACACCATATATATATAGATTCTACTGGGCCTATAGACCTCAGGTCCACCATGACATAACACCATATATATAGATTCTACTGGGCCTATAGACCTCAGTCCACCATGACATAACACCATATATATAGATTCTACTGGGCCTATAGACCTCAGTCCACCATGACATAACACCATATATATAGATTCTACTGGGCCTATAGACCTCAGTCCACCATGACATAACACCATATATATAGATTCTACTGGGCCTATAGACCTCAGTCCACCATGACATAACACCATATATATAGATTCTACTGGGCCTATAGACCTCAGTCCACCATGACATAACACCATATATATAGATTCTACTGGGCCTATAGACCTCAGTCCACCATGACATAACACCATATATATAGATTCTACTGGGCCTATAGACCTCAGGCCACCATGACATAACACCATATATATAGATTCTACTGGGCCTATAGACCTCAGTCCACCATGACATAACACCATATATATAGATTCTACTGGGCCTATAGACCTCAGTCCACCATGACATAACACCATATATATAGATTCTACTGGGCCTATAGACCTCAGTCCACCATGACATAACACCATATATATAGATTCTACTGGGCCTATAGACCTCAGGTCCACCATGACATAACACCATATATATAGATTCTACTGGGCCTATAGACCTCAGTCCACCATGACATAACACCATATATATAGATTCTACTGGGCCTATAGACCTCAGTCCACCATGACATAACACCATATATATAGATTCTACTGGGCCTATAGACCTCAGTCCACCATGACATAACACCATATATATAGATTCTACTGGGCCTATAGACCTCAGTCCACCATGACATAACACCATATATATAGATTCTACTGGGCCTATAGACCTCAGTCCACACCTTATATGACATGAAATTGTTGACACCCTTAATAAAGATGAGCAATAATGACAACACAGCTATATTGTGTGCAAAAATAAAAGGGGAAATTCTATTTTTTTTTATACAAATCGCTCAGAGAAAGAGATTTTTAAAAGAAGAAAATACAACAAATTGCCACCCCTAAAGAGTCTTATACAGTAGTCAGAAGTTTAGTATTTGGTTCCACGTTCCTATCAGAAATAATTTAAACTCTACAACTGTCCACCATTTGAGTTCATTTTGGTTGTGTTTCAGACATGTTCCATAATTAATGGTAAATAGAGCGTGTCATTTTGAGTCACAAAAAAAAACACTTTCACATTAATGTGGATGCTACCATGGTTACAGATAATCCTGAACATTGTGAATAATGACGAGTGAGAAAGTTAAGAGGGTCAAAGATCACCCTCAAGACATGCTAATCTCTCACCATTACAATAACAGGGGAGGTTAGCATTTAATATCATAACCCCAAGACATGCTAACTTCTCACCATTACAATAACAGGAGAGGTTAGCATTTATTATTAACCCCAAGACATGCTAACCTCTCACCATTACAATAACAGGGAGGTTAGCATCATATATCATACCCCCAAGACATGCTAACTTCTCACCATTACAATAACAGGAGAGGTTAGCATTATATCATACATAACCCCTAAAGACATGCATCATAATGACTTCTCACCATTACAATAACAGGAGAGGTTAGCATTATATATATCATAACCCCAAGACATGCTAACTTCTCACCATTACAATAACAGGAGAGGTTAGCATTTAAATCATAACCCGAAACATGCTAACCTCTCACCATTACAATAACAGGAGAGATTAGCATTTAATATCATAACCCCAAGACATGCTAACTTCTCACCATTACAATGGTTATGTTTCAGATCATATATCATAACCCCAAGACATGCTAACCTCTCACCATTAAATAACAGGAGAGATTCATTTAATATCATAACCCCAAGACATGCTAACTTCTCACCATTACAATAACAGGAGGATTAGCATTTAATATCATAATGGTTACAGATAACCTCTCACCATTACAATAACAGGAGAGATTAGCATTTAATATCATAACCCGAAGACATGCTAACCTCTCACCATTACAATAACAGGGGAGGTTAGCATTACATATATCATAACCCGAAGACATGCTAACCTCTCACCATTACAATAACAGGGGAGGTTAGCATCATATATCATACCCCCAAGACATGCTAACCTCTCACCATTACAATAACAGGAGATATTAGCATGTCTTGGGGGGGGTTAGATCTTTGACCCACTAACTTTCTCACTCATAATTCACAGTTCATTTTGAAGACGAACTGCCGATTTTCACTATTGTTGCGCATGTAAAATATTGGCGGCTCTAGTACAGGGCGACAAGAGGGACAATTTGCAATTCCGTCCTTATGTCAGAACACAAAACATTTTTATAAAATGTCCATTTTTAGTTCCGGCCTCAACTGTTACATTTCACAACAATTAGAACCCATGTAAATACAGTTCATGGCATCTTTTATTGTGACAGTGCCGACCTAAAAAAAAGGTATTTTACATTTCATTATGACATCATGTCATCTCACATTATGGAAGATAAGATTCTATTTAGAAACTGTACAGGATATTGGTGAATGAATGCACCAGATTTAGTATGCGGACATAAATCATATACAAAAAAAATACAACAACGCATCATACATAGAGTACAGTTTAAAATATGACACCTTTGTGAGGAGAATCTCAATTGCATTTCCTTGATTCCTTATGTCCTCTCCAAACCCATTGGATGAGAAGGAAATGCTGTTGAGAGTCTCCCTATGACCTCAAGCTAACTGATATCTCGTCCTAGACGACGACAGGGGGACGAACACTGGAGTTGAGACCAAAATGCAGAGCGATGGAGTTGGCAGCGGAGGCTGGTGATATAGCCTGGAGGAGAGCAGACTCCCACTTAAATAACTCACATCCCTTCCTGGTCCCCCCGGGGCCGTGTTTACGCACCGTACAGCAGTAGAATGCTCGGCCTTGGTTCGGGCCGCCGTTACACACCGTTAGACGCTTGGCTCGCCGCCCGCAGTCGCACAGCGGGCCGTGATCTTGGTGCTGCGGGTCGGCGGGAGCGAGGAGCGGTTAACGGACGAGGAGAGGACGGAGAACGATCCACCGACAGAAGGACGAGCGACAGAGGAGAGGCAAGAGGAGTACTTGTGGATCGTGAAAGATGTGTTTGGCGTCTCTGCGTGCAGCCTT
This sequence comes from Oncorhynchus keta, assembly GCF_023373465.1. Classification (NCBI taxonomy): domain Eukaryota; kingdom Metazoa; phylum Chordata; class Actinopteri; order Salmoniformes; family Salmonidae; genus Oncorhynchus; species Oncorhynchus keta. Next base: position 7,136 of record NW_026280495.1, read on the forward strand.
GAACGTGAAGTGGATGGGTCGGGGTTATGGACGACAGGGTTATGGACGGGGTTATGGACGACAGGGTCGGGGTTATGGACGACAGGGTCGGGGTTATGGACGACAGGGCCGGGCCTGGCAAAGGAAAGACTGGATGCAGAGCCGTTTGGTGTCTTTGAAGCAGAGAGGTTAGAGTCACTGCTGGTGGTCACTGGTTTGGGTCTAGTGACGGAAGGATCGGGAAGGTTTGTAGTAGAGGACATGGGTGCGAAGGAGTTACCAGGGTTTTTGTTGCGAGAGGTCTTGACCGTGTAGCATGGAGGTTGGAGTTCTGGAGGCCTGGTCTGGGTTTGACAAAGGAATGATTGGATGCTGTTGAGGTATTGGATGTGGAAGAGGTATTTGAGGCTCTTGGCTTGTCCTTGTAGATCACAAAGGAGTTGTTCGAGGTTGCCGTTTGCGGTCTTGACCGTGTAGCTGAGCGGTTGGAATCATGGGTAACAAGTCTGGGTTTGTCGAAGGAGAAACTGCATGAACTGTTTGACCCAGAGGTGTTGTATATCCTCGTTGTCACAGCTTTTGCAGAACTGGAGGATGTTCTCGATTCGTTCTTGTTGTTCTTCTCGATCACAAAGGAGTTTGACGTTTCCATGTTCAGTATTGACCGTGTATCTGAGAGGTTTGAGCCAGGGGTAACGGGTCTGGGTGTGACAAAAGAGGAAGTGGACAGACTGTTGGGTGCAGAGGTGTTGTAGGTCCTTGTTGTCCCAGCCTTCAAAGACACCAAGTTACTGGAGGATGTTCTAGTATCGGTCTTGTGTACCAGGCTCGTCAGATGTTGGCAGGGCGTGTTGGTGGTATTGGATCTAGGCCTACTGTTGGTTGGACCTCTACCAGGATTTGAATGTACTGGGCTTGGACACAGCAAGGTCCTCCCATAAACAGAGTTATCATCCACCTCAAACCTCTGGTTCTCTGTGTACACATCAGCAACAGAAGCCTCGTCACCAACCGTGACATCCCAGTCCTCCTCCAATACGACGTCGTCATACGAACCGCACGAGATAGGCACGTCCTCCTCCATACTTCCTGTTTCCGGGTCATGTGTCGGGTCTGGCTGGGCTAGATGGGTAATGCAATTCACAGTGGTGGAGACCAGAACGAGGCTGTTGTTGTAGTGATGAGGAGAGGGGATATTGAAAGTCATAGGAGAGGAAACGGACCGTATGGCTCCTATTCTACCTGTTCTGCTACCACCACCACCACACATTGGAGTGGTCACACCATTGAGAAGGGTCTTTGGTTCTATTCTACCTGCTCTGCTACCACCACCACACATTGGAGTGGTCAGACCATTGAGAAGGGTCTTTGGTGAGACAATACTCTGATACTGAACAGGTTCAGCAGTTAAGTTGGAGTTCACCTCTGTGTTGGGAACCATGTTGTCTGAAGGCTTGGGTCGTGTCTCAACAACGTCCGTGTTGCTAACTGGCTTGCTGTTGGGTCGATTTTCAAGATGGCCGCCGCTCTCTGTCGTCTTGGAGGGGTTTTTGATAGTGGTTTTGTTATCCCTCTTGTTGCCAGGACAACCATCCCCTGGCACATTCCCATTTCCAAACAGGGGTTTGGTCTTCAAAGGTGCCTAAGAGGTAAACAAAGTAAAATAAATCAATACATTATAATTTCTTATTTTTCTTTCCTTTTTCTCCCCATTGTTGTGATTCCGATCTTGTCTCGTCGTTGAAACTCCCCAAAGGGCTCGGGAGGCGAAGGTCGAGTCATGCGTCCTCCAAAGCATGACCCACCGACCCCCGCTTCTTAACACCCGCCCACTTAACCCAGAAGCCACCCACATCAACTGACGACCGAGGTCAGACTGCAGGTGCCCGGCCCGCCACAAGGAGTCACTAGAGTGCGATGAGCCAAGTAAAGCCCACCCCACGGCCAAACCCTCCCCGGGCCGATTGTGCGCTGCCCTATGGAACTCCCGATCATGGCCGGTTGTGAAACAACCTGGGATCGAACCCATGTCTGTAGTGACACCTTTAGCACTGCGAAGCAGTGCCTGAGACCGCTGCGCCACTCACGAGGCCCAAATCCCCAAAACATTTTTAACCAACTTTATGGATAGTCAGTCCAGTAAACAGAGAGTAATATTCACTAGAAACTAAATGAAACAAAACTGACCCGAAACAAGGACTCCAATAAGAAACTAATCATTGCAAAACCTTTTACACAGCAAAATGTTTCACTACAGTTTGCACTAATGAATACAACCCAGGTGTGTATGGAACGGGGGGTGGGGGGGGGTCACCTGCGTAAGTCTTTACGGGAGGAGGAGTGGGTGTTCTGGGGCGTTGACAGAAATCCAAGGGTTCGATGTAGTTCGCCACTGGGTGAGTCTTTAGGGGCGTAGTACAGTAGTCCAGGGGTCGTCAGCACGGTGGGGTTGTTAGTACTGGGGGTGTAGGAGTGGGGGTTTGTCAGGGAGCCACTCACCCTCTCCAGACTGCGTGTAATCTTCATCACAGAGCCATCCCTCATCATCTTCCAGGCCAGGTGGGCAGTGTTACGGGCGTCGTCCAGACCTGCAAATAACATTCAACAAAAAATATTTTTGTGTCTAGATTTTCAAAAATGCTTAAGTGAAATATTCACGTTGTTTTATATGAATATTATTCATTGTAACTTATGGGCTTCATCCAGACCTTCAAACAATATGTATATTATTCACAGTAACTGACAATGATGACTGGAGTTGTGTGTGTTTCGATCCTAATGTTATTAAATGACTAGTGCTGAGAATGCTTATAGCTAGCCAGCCACTAGTGCTGAGAATGCTCATGGCTAGCTAGCCCTAGTGCTGAGAATGCTAATACTTAACTAGCCAGCCACTAGTGCTGAGAATGCTAATACTTAGCTAGCCAGCCACTAGTGCTGAGAATGCTCTAGCCAGCCACTAGTGCTGAGAATGCTAGCCAGCCACTAGTGCTGAGAATGCTAATACTTAGCTAGCCAGCCACTAGTGCTGAGAATGCTCATGGCTAGCCAGCCAGCCACTAGTGCTGAGAATGCTAATACTTAGCTAGCCAGCCACTAGTGCTGAGAATGCTAATAGCTAGCTAGCTATGATCCACTAGTGCTGAGAATGTTCATGGCTAGCTAGCCAGCCACTAGTGCTGAGAATGCTTATAGCTAGCTAGCTATGAGCCACTAGTGCTGAGAATGCTCATAGCTAGCCAGCCAGCCACTAGTGCTGAGAATGCTAATGGCTAGCTAGCCAGCCACTAGTGCTGAGAATGTTTATAGCTAGCTAGCTATGAGCCACTGAGTGCTGAGAATGCTTATAGCTAGCTAGCCTGAGCCACGAGTGCTGAGAATGCGGATAGCTAGCTAGCCAGCCACTAGTGCTGAGAATGCGCATGGCTAGCCAGCCAGCCACTAGTGCTGAGAATGCGCATGGCTAGCTAGCCAGCCACTAGTGCTGAGAATGCGCATGGCTAGCTAGCCAGCCACTAGTGCTGAGAATGCTTATAGCTAGCTAGCCAGCCACTAGTGCTGAGAATGCTCATGGCTAGCTAGCCAGCCACTAGTGCTGAGAATGCTCATGGCTAGCTAGCCAGCCACTAGTGCTGAGAATGCTCATGGCTAGCTAGCCAGCCACTAGTGCTGAGAATGCTAATACTTAGCTAGCCAGCCACTAGTGCTGAGAATGCTCATGGCTAGCTAGCCAGCCACAAGTGCTGAGAATGCTAATACTTAGCTAGCCAGCCACTAGTGCTGAGAATGCTAATACTTAGCTAGCCAGCCACTAGTGCTGAGAATGCTCATGGCTAGCTAGCCAGCCACTAGTGCTGAGAATGCTAATACTTAGCTAGCCAGCCACTAGTGCTGAGAATGCTAATAGCTTAGCTAGCCAGCCACTAGTGCTGAGAATGCTACTTAGCTTCATGCTGAGAAGCTAGCCAGCCAGCCACTAGTGCTGAGAATGCTCATAGCCAGCCAGCCACTAGTGCTGAGAATGCTCATAGCTAGCTAGCCAGCCACTAGTGCTGAGAATGCTAATACTTAGCTAGCCAGCCACTAGTGCTGAGAATGCTAATAGCTAGCTAGCTATGAGCAACTAGTGCCACTAGTGCTGAGCTATGAGAAGTGCTGAGAATGCTATAGCCACTAGCTGAGAAGCTATGAGCCAGCCACGAGTGCTGAGAATGCTAATACTTAGCTAGCCAGCCACGAGTGCTGAGAATGCTAATACATAGCTAGCCAGCCACGAGTGCTGAGAATGCTAATACTTAGCTAGCCAGCCACGAGTGCTGAGAATGCTAATAGCGAGCTAGCCAGCCACTAGTGCTGAGAATGCTAATACTTAGCGAGCCAGCAACTAGTGCTGAGAATGCTCATTGCTAGCTAGCAGCCAATAGTGCTGAGAATGCGGCTAGCTAGCTAGCAACAATAGTGCTGAGAATGCGGCTAGCTAGCTAGCAGCCACTAGTGCTGAGAATGCGGATAGCTAGCTAGCCAGCCACTAGTGCTGAGAATGCTAATACTTAGCGAGCCAGCAACTAGTGCTGAGAATGCTCATTGCTAGCTAGCAGCCAATAGTGCTGAGAATGCGGCTAGCTAGCTAGCAACAATAGTGCTGAGAATGCGGCTAGCTAGCTAGCAGCCACTAGTGCTGAGAATGCGGATAGCTAGCTAGCCAGCCACTAGTGCTGAGAATGCGGATAGCTAGCTAGCTATGACCAACTAGTGCTGAGAATGCTTATAGCTAGCTAGCTATGAGCAACGAGTGCTGAGAATGCTCATAGCTAGCCAGCCAGCCACGAGTGCTGAGAATGCTCATAGCTAGCTAGCCAGCCACTTGTGCTGAGAATGCTCATAGCTAGCCAGCCACTAATGCTGAGAATGCTTATAGCTAGCCAGCCAGCCACTAGTGCTGAGAATGCTTATAGCTGGCTAGCTATGAGCAACGAGTGCTGAGAATGCTCATAGCTAGCTAGCCAGCCACTTGTGCTGAGAATGCTCATAGCTAGCCAGCCACTAGTGCTGAGAATGCTAATAGCTAGCCAGCCACTAGTGCTGAGAATGCTAATACTTAGCTAGCCAGCCACGAGTGCTGAGAATGCTAATAGCTAGCTAGCCAGCCACTAGTGCTGAGAATGCTAATACTTAGCTAGCCAGCCACTAGTGCTGAGAATGCTAATAGCTAGCTAGCCAGCCACTAGTGCTGAGAATGCTCATAGCTAGCCAGCCACTAGTGCTGAGAATGCTCATATAGCTAGCCAGCCACTAATGCTGAGAATGCTTATAGCTAGCGAACCAGCCACTAATGCTGAGAATGCTTATAGCTAGCCAGCCACTAGTGCTGAGAATGCTCAATAGCTAGCTAGCCAGCCAGCCAGCCACTAGTGCTGAGAATGCTAATACTGAGAATTAGCTAGCCAGCCACTAACCAGCCACTTGTGCTGAGAATGCTCATAGCCAGCCAGCCACTTGTGCTGAGAATGCTTATAGCTAGCTAGCCAGCCAGCCAGCCACTAGTGCTGAGAATGCTAATAGCTAGCTAGCCAGCCAGCCAGCCACTAGTGCTGAGAATGCTAATAGCTAGCTAGCCAGCCAGCCAGCCACTAGTGCTGAGAATGCTCATAGCCAGCCACTAGTGCTGAGAATGCTCATAGCTAGCTAGCCAGCCACTAGTGCTGAGAATGCTAATAGCTAGCTAGCCAGCCACTAGTGCCCGTTACTGATCATCACCTATTAACCATTTATTCACTTCACTCTAATAAAATATATTTCAGTTGTTGCGTATTTAACATTTGGTTGATCTCTATAGAGCTGCTGCCTATGCTGTCTGACAAAAATCAATATTTTTGTAGTTCCTCAAAGTAAATAAGGCATACCTTTCTGACTGCTGATTACCAACTAATCACTTAGCTCGTGAAGCAACAGCTGCTCTCTTCAGCCTCTTTCGTAGCAGGCATAAAATAAAACAGACCGGACAAGTAGAGCAATGGATTATGGTTATTGTAGTTAATTAACACATTGTATGCGCTAAACTATGTGGCATATTGGCCTGTTGGAAACTACGACATCACGCAGTTCAGGCCGGATCTGACGCATCTCCATAGAAACTACACATTGAGCTCACAGAAACGAAATTTAAAAACCTAAATGGAATTTAAATAATTGAACCAACGTCAGTCAATAAGTTGTTTTTAAAATAAAAACAACACAAATTTCTGTTAATTTTCAGCACTATAAATGATAACAGAGAGATGTTTTGGTCTGTGTGTACCTGAGTGCTCCCGGCCAGAGAACTGTATCCCTAGATCCTGTAAAGCTCCATTCAGTCCCTTGGGTTTTCTGTTGTAGAACAGCTGAGAGAGACACACACAGACAAGTTAGACTGGGTTGAGAGTAACACACACCACACACACAGTTAGTCAGAATGGGTTAAGAGTAACACACACACACCCCCACTCTGTACAGCTCACAGGTTAGACTGGGTTAAGAGTAACACACACACACACACACACACACACACACACACACACACACACACACACACACACGAGTTAGAATGGGTTAAGAGTAACACACACACACCCCCACACCACCTACTCTGTACGTAGCTCTCAGGTCTATCCAGCTGTTCAGAACAGCAGGTTTGTGGAGCTGCTTCCGTTTACACTCATACAGCAGACACACCCCCAGGTCCCAGTCTGAAACAATACAACACAGATAATCAAGTTGAACAGGGTTATCCCCACTAAATGTTTGAGACTGTACTAAAGTGTGCAAATGTCCTGATTTTCTCTAAACCTTAACAAAGAATCCACTGGAAAGGCAGTATATAGTCAGATATGAGTCATGGACCTACAGAAAAAGGCAGTATATAGTCAGATATGAGTCCTGGGCCTACAGAGAAAGGCAGTATATAGTCGAAAGGCAGTATATAGTCATATGAGTCCTGGACCTACAGAGAAAGGCAGTATATAGTCATATGAGTCCTGGACCCACAGAGAAAGGCAGTATATAGTCAGATATGAGTCCTGGGCCTACAGAGAAAGGCAGTATATAGTCATATGAGTCCTGGACCTACAGAGAAAGGCAGTATATAGTCATATGAGTCCTGGACCTACAGAGAAAGGCAGTATATAGTCATATGAGTCCTGGACCCACAGAGAAAGGCAGTATATAGTCAGATATGAGTCCTGGGCCTACAGAGAAAGGCAGTATATAGTCACATGAGTCCTGGACCTACAGAGAAAGGCAGTATATAGTCATATGAGTCCTGGACCTAAAGAGAAAGGCAGTATATAGTCAGATATGAGTCCTGGGCCTACAGAGAAAGGCAGTATATAGTCATATGAGTCCTGGACCTACAGAGAAAGGCAGTATATAGTCATACGAGTCCTGGACCTACAGAGAAAGGCAGTATATAGTCGAAAGGCAGTATATAGTCATACGAGTCCTGGACCTACAGAGAAAGGCAGTATATAGTCATATGAGTCCTGGACCTACAGAGAAAGGCAGTATATAGTCGAAAGGCAGTATATAGTCATATGAGTCCTGGACCCACAGAGAAAGGCAGTATATAGTCATATGAGTCCTGGACCTACAGAGAAAGGCAGTATATAGTCATATGAGTCCTGGGCCTACAGAGAAAGGCAGTATATAGTCATATGAGTCCTGGACCTACAGAGAAAGGCAGTATATAGTCATATGAGTCCTGGACCTACAGAGAAAGGCAGTATATAGTCATATGAGTCCTGGGCCTACAGAGAAAGGCAGTATATAGTCGAAAGGCAGTATATAGTCATATGAGTCCTGGACCTACAGAGAAAGGCAGTATATAGTCATATGAGTCCTGGACCTACAGAGAAAGGCAGTATATAGTCATATGAGTCCTGGACCTACAGAGAAAGGCAGTATATAGTCATATGAGTCCTGGACCCACAGAGAAAGGCCTACAGAGAAAGGCAGTATATAGTCATATGAGTCCTGGACCCACAGAGAAAGGCAGTATATAGTCATATGAGTCCTGGACCTACAGAGAAAGGCAGTATATAGTCAGATACGAGTCCTGGACCTACAGAGAAAGGCAGTATATAGTCATATGAGTCATGGACCTACAGAGAAAGGGAGGGAAATAAGAATTTCTGATTTTCGTATCAAAACATTTCTTCCCATTTGAAGGTGACCCAGGTAACCTTTCCTATCCTAAGCTACAATACCTGACCAGGTGACGAAGGCACAGGGGCGCTGCTCTGCGACTGGAGCCCTCTGGTCCCTGGGGAAGACCACACCGCTCTGGTGCTCCAGAGTCTGCAGCCACCGGGAGAACCGAGACAGACAGATGTGGAGGGGAACCCCAGCCTCCACCTGTTGCTGTAAACAAAATGAATAACAGAGTGAGGAGGGGAACCCCGGCCTCCACCTGTTACTGTAAACAAAATGAATAACAGAGTGAGGAGGGGAACCCCGGCCTCCACCTGTTGCTGTAAACAAAATGAATAACAGAGTGAGGAGGGGAACCCCGGCCTCCACCTGTTACTGTAAACAAAATGAATAACCCGGCCTCCACCTGTTGCTATAAACAAAATGAATAACAGAGTGAGGAGGGGAACCCCGGCCTCCACCTGTTACTGTAAACAAAATTAATAACAGAGTGAGGAGGGGAACCCCGGCCTCCACCTGTTACTGTAAACAAAATGAATAACAGAGTGAGGAGGGGAACCCCAGCCTCCACCTGTTGCTGTAAACAAAATGAATAACAGAGTGAGGAGGGGAACCCCGGTCTCCACCTGTTGCTGTAAACAACATGAATAACAGAGTGAGGAGGGGAACCCCAGCCTCCACCTGTTGCTGTAAACAAAATTAATAACAGAGTGAGGAGGGGAACCCCGGCCTCCACCTGTTACTGTAAACAACATGAATAACAGAGTGAGGAGGGAACCCCGGCCTCCACCTGTTGCTGTAAACAACATGAATAACAGAGTGAGGAGGGAACCCGGCCTCCACCTGTTTCTATAGAAGAGAAACAAAAGGTTTTCTAACACACACGGATGTTGGCTCATGCTTAAAATATTCTGACTGTTACCATCCTGTTGAACAGGCCACAGGGAAGAAGGATGTGTGTGTGTGTGTGTGTGTGTGTGTGTGTGTGTGTGTGTGTGTGTGTGTGTGTGTGTGTGTGTGTGTGTGTGTGTGTGTGTGTGTGTGTGTGTGTGAATACCTGTGTGATTCCAGTGAGCTCGGTGCAGAAGTCAGACAGTACGGGGTGCTCCTGCGGCTGAACGTACGTATGGAACTCTGACTCCACCTGGCCTGTAGAGGTGTTCAGGAGAACAGCAGGAAACTCAACTAGATGGGGGGAGGCAAGGGGGAGAGAGGGAGGTAAGGGGGAGAGGGGGCAAGGGGGGAGAGAGGGGGGCAAGGGGAGAGAGGGGGAGGGGGGGAGGCAAGGGGGGAGAGGGGAGGGGGGGAGGGGGAGGCAAGAGGGGGGAGAGGCAAGGGGGAGAGGGGGAGGGGAGGGGGGAGAGGGGAGGGGGCAAGGGGGAGGGGGAGGAGGCAAGGGGGAGAGAAGGGGGGCGGGGGAGGCAAGGGGGAGAGGGAGAGAGGGGAGGCAAGGAGGAGACCAGGGGGAGGAGGGGAGGGGGAGGCAAGGAGAGTAGGGGGGCAAGGCAAGGAGAGTAGGGGGAGGCAAGGGGGAGGACAATAAAAAGTGCAATGGTTACAGTATGTAGGTATGATTTTACCACACATACTGTCAGAGTAAAGTAGTGTATACTTACTAATCTCCTGCCCATAGCTGTTCCTCTCTCTCCAGCATGTGGATTCGAAGTCGATGACAATCAGATATGGGAATATTTGATCTGGAAAGTAGAAAGTCAAAAGTGATGTTAGTTGAACGAGATGTCACATCGATTGAAGCAGAAAACCAAACATGTAGGGCATTTGAAAAGACTCTTACTAGATGTTAGTGGTTTCTTCTGTCCAGTTGATGACTGACTGCGTTTCCTCACGAACCCCAATTGTCTGTTGTTTTATGGAAGACATCATCCTATCAGTTTTGTCATCCTCTGCTACTGTGAATATTACTCGTTGTACATTTATATATGCCATTTAAAGACGCTTTTATCCAAAGCGACTTAGTCATGTGTGCATACATTCTACGTATGGGTGGTCCCGGGAATCGAACCCACTACCCTGGCGTTACAAGCGCCATGCTCTACCAACTGTGCTACAGAAGGACCACATTTATGTTCATGGGAGCACTAAAAATATGAGAATCATGGCAAATCGGCATTTGAATTACATTGTTTCTCGGCTAGTATGGTTGTCCAGATATAGTTTAGCTGGAAAGCTAGCCAACGTTACTTACTTCGCCAGTTTCTTTGTAGACATGTCGTTTTCTTCAGGCCACGGACTCAACTTCGTTACGAATAGTGTACATTAAAATATTAACAATATGTGACAACCGAAGTACGACTTTCAAAAATAAAAGTACCAGGTTAAAAAAATATCGCATACAACTTCATTAATAACAAAGCGGTGTTGGATTCGCCGTGATCCTTTTTTTTGAATTTCACGTCTCATCGGTGATGCTGCGCTCGACTGGTTTGGGCTGAAAGGGAAAACGAATCGGTGATGCTGCGCTCGACTGGTTTGGGCTGAAAGGGAAAACGAATCGAGCAGGAAGCGATGATCGATCAGCAGCATGGAAACCTGGAAACGTGTGAGGCGACGCAGGAAATCTCCACAAAACAGATTCAACCCCCACTACGAGGTATTGATCTTTATTTGCACTTAGTCACACTGTAACTTGTTGGTAGATTTCGGACATGCTTTACTGTATTTACTTATTGTTTGCGTATGTATATGATTTGTTGTGGTTTTGTCAATAAAACAAGTCACGATCACTTCTCGTCGACCGAGTCGAGATGCAGTAGTGTAGAGTTTGATCCCCAGTAAAAAAAATTAAAAAAAACGGACAAGTCAACGACACAAAGAAGACTTATTAAATAAATGATGAAAGAAAATGTCATGGTATTTTGTCACGGTTGGGACTGTTGCTAGGATATGATCGCGAGATGTATCTTCTGAAAACTCCGTTGGCTGATTCAGGGTTTGATCCATAAGAGCAGGATTAATAAAGTAGCCAGCTAAACGAACTGTCCTATTCTGAAATAACTTGATATTTTCCAAAAGTAGACAAAGCTAGCCTGATATAATTGACTCTAATAATAATAATTGACTGTCTTCACTCGGATCCATGTCCAGTTTGAGTCACAACAACGAGCCAACCAACACAGCTGCTGCCGTTCAGGAGAACTTGTTCTCAGAGCTACAACCTTCCTTCGTCCAACCTGAGTCTCCCCGTAAGCACATGGAGCCACAAGTCTGTCTCAAGAGAAAGAGGGAATCTTCCCCAACACCAGAGAGCAGTAAAAGAGTGAAAGAGACAGATGGTAACAGAGTTCCAGAGTCTGAGCACCGTTCCGGTTCCCGACCCCCGCGGCTCTCTCTGCCGTTTGACCGTCTCCAGGAACCGGTCACGTTGAAAGATCTGACGGAACTGCTTCAGTTTGCCGCTCTGGGGAACACCGGTGGGCTGAAACAACCCAGGTATGTTAGCTAGCTAGCTACAACAACAACAATAACAAACACCTCAACTTATTTTTAGATCAGAGTCTAGACTCTCGAGGCAATAACACTACTCCATAGAGATGGACGTCACACCACGACAGCAACAACAACAACATTATGGATATGTGGATGGATAAGTGACAACATCAGTATTATTGTCTTGTACCTGTTTCAGTTGGTGTCGCCTCCACCACCAGAAGAATGTGTCAGGGGTGAACGTGATCCTTCTAGAAGGACTGAGCCAGGCCCACTTCTACAGACACTACCTGCACTTTAAACACCTCCGCACCAAGTACACCTCTGTAAGTCAAGGACCAAATGGCACCCTATTCCCTACATAGTGCACTACCTTTGACCTGACCCTATGGCATCCTATTCCCTACATAGTGCACTACCTTTGACCACAACCGTATGGGTCAGAAAGTAGTGCACTATGTAGGGAACAGGGTGACATCTGGGACACGGTCTATGTCAGTCATATTGCATAAGATTCCACCGTGACATTCCCCCCTCTCTGACCTCAGAGACACAGTTATACTCCATCGCCTGGCAACATGGTTTCTGAAATATTTAGCAGTGAAGTTGTCAACAACAGTCCTACCGATGCGTTAGGAGACCAGAAGAGCTCAGCCAGCCCTGCCTGAGGGAGGTATGTATGGGTAGCTCAGCCAGAGGGAGGTATGTATGGGTAGCTCAGCCTGAGGGAGGTATGTATGGGTAGTAGCCAGAGGGAGGTATGTATGGGTAGCTGCCAGAGGGAGGTATGTATGGGTAGCTCAGCCTGAGGGAGGTATGTATGGGTAGCCCAGCCAGAGGGAGGTATGTATGGGTAGCTCAGCCTGAGGGAGGTATGTATGGGTAGCCCTGCCTGAGGGAGGTATGTATGGGTAGCCCTGCCTGAGGGAGGTATGTATGGGTAGCCCTGCCTGAGGGAGGTATGTATGGGTAGCCTGCCTGAGGGAGGGGTATGTATGGGTAGCCCTGCCTGAGGGAGGTATGTATGGGTAGCCCTGCCTGAGGGAGGTATGTATGGGTAGCCCTGCCAGAGGGAGGTATGTATGGGTAGCCCTGCCTGAGGGAGGTATGTATGGGTAGCCCTGCCTGAGGGAGGTATGTATGGGTAGCCCTGCCTGAGGGAGGTATGTATGGGTAGCCCTGCCAGAGGGAGGTATGTATGGGTAGCCCTGCCTGAGGGAGGTATGTATGGGTAGCCCTGCCTGAGGGAGGTATGTATGGGTAGCCCTGCCTGAGGGAGGTATGTATGGGTAGCCCTGCCAGAGGGAGGTATGTATGGGTAGCCCTGCCTGAGGGAGGTATGTATGGGTAGCCCTGCCAGAGGGAGGTATGTATGGGTAGCCCTGCCTGAGGGAGGTATGTATGGGTAGCCCTGCCTGAGACTTAAACATCTGCCACTCTCGGCACAGGAGGAATTTCCTCTTGGTCTAATTGTTAGGATGTTGATTTCCGGAGTGTGTTTTGTCTTGGTCTAGGTCTTGTTAGGAGTTTGGTCTGGAGACCAGAGGGCTGACTGGATACCTCCTCACCCAGGAGGAGATGTCAAGGAACACTTCCCTGTCCGCGGTGAGACACACACACTGTACACTCACACACACACACACACACTGTACACTCACACACACCCACACGTGTGTACACACACACACACACACTGTACACACTGTACACACACACACACACACACACACACACACACACACACACACACACACACACACACACACACACACACACACACACACACACACACACACTGTACACTCACACACACACACTGGATGTGTGTGTCACACACACTGGACACTCACACACACACACTGGACACTCACACACACACTGTACACTCACACACACACTGGACACTCACACACACACACTGGACACTCACACACACACTGGACACTCACACACACACACTGGACACTCACACACACACACTGGACACTGACACTCACACACACACACACACACACACACACTGGACAGGACACTCACACACACACACACACACACACTGGACAACGGACACTCACACACACACACACACACACACACACTTTGGTCACACACTGGACACACACACACACACTGGACACTCACACACTGGACACTCACACACTGGACACTCACACTCACACACTGGACACTCACACACACACACTGGACACTCACACACACACTGGACACTCACACACACTGGACACTCACACACACACACTGACACTGGACACACACACACTCACTGGACACTCACACACACACTGGTCACACACACTGGACACTCACACACACACACTGGACACACACACACACTGGACACTCACACACACACTGGACACTCACACACACACTGGACACTCACACACACACACTCACACACACACACACACACACTGGTACGGACACTCACACACACACACACACACACACTGGACACTCACACACACACACACTGGACACTCACACACTGGACACTCACACACTGGACACACACACACACACACACTGGACACTCACACACTGGACACTCACACACTGGACACTCACACACACACTGGACACTCACACACACACTGGACACTCACACACACACTACACACACACACACACACACGACACACACACACACACTGGACACACACACACACACACACTGGACACACACACACACACACACTGGACACTCACACTGGACACTCACACACACACACACACACACACACACTGGACACACACACACACACTGGACACTCACACACACACTGGACACTCACACACACACTGGACACTCACACACACACACTGGACACTCACACACACACTGGACACTCACACACACACTGGACACTCACACACACACACTGGACACTCACACACACACACTGGACACTCACACACACTGGACACTCACACACACACACTGGACACACACACACACACTGGACACTCACACACACACACACTGGACACTCACACACTGGACACTCACACACTGTACACACACACACACACTGGACACTCACACACACACTGGACACTCACACACACACTGGACACTCACACACACACTGGACACACACACACACTGGACACTCACACACACACACACTGGACACACACACACACACTGGACACTCACACACACACTGGACACTCACACACACACACTGGACACTCACACACTGGACACTCACACACACACACTGGACACTCACACACACTGTACACTCACACACACACACTGGACACTCACACACACACACTGGACACACACACACACACTGGACACTCACACACACACACACACTGGACACACACACACACACTGGACACTCACACACACACTGGACACACACACACTGGACACTCACACACACTGGACACTCACACACACACACACTGGACACTGGACACTCACACACACTGTACACTCACACACACACACTGTACACTCACACACTGGACACACACACACACACACACACACACACACACTGGACACTCACACACACACACACTGGACACTCACACACTGGACACTCACACACTGGACACTCACACACTGGACACTCACACACACACACTGGACACTCACACACTGGACACTCACACACACTGGACACTCACTCAGATCTCTCGCATGTCTCTCTCTCTCTCTCATGTCTCTCTCTGGTGTGTTTTCCAGGTATGCCTGGCAGTGAGGGGTTTGTGTGTACAGACAGTGACGACTGTGTGACTGACAGTAGTCCTCTCTATGGGCTGGACTGTGAGATGGTGAGGACACGACTGTGTGACTGACAGTAGTCAGTCATAGGGCTCTGGTTCAAAGTAGTGCACTATATATAGGGAATAGGGTGCCATAGGGCTCTGGTTCAAAGTAGTGCACTATATATAGGGAATAGGGTGCCATAGGGCTCTGGTTCAAAGTAGTGCACTATATATAGGGAATAGGGTGCCAGGGCTCTGGTTCAAAGTAGTGCACTATATATAGGGAATAGGGTGCCATAGGGCTCTGGTTCAAAGTAGTGCACTATATATAGGGAATAGGGTGCCATAGGGCTCTGGTTCAAAGTAGTGCACTATATATAGGGAATAGGGTGCCATAGGGCTCTGGTTCAAAGTAGTGCACTATATATAGGGAAATAGGGTGCCATAGGGCTCTGGTTCAAATAGTGCACTATCATAGGGAATAGGGTGCCATAGGGCTCTGGTTCAAAGTAGTGCACTATATATAGGGAATAGGGTGCCATAGGGCTCTGGTTCAAAGTAGTGCACTATATATAGGGAATAGGGTGCCATAGGGCTCTGGTTCAAAGTAGTGCACTATATATAGGGAATAGGGTGCCATAGGGCTCTGGTTCAAAGTAGTGCACTATATAGGGAATAGGGTGCCATTCATTGTGACATCCCATATTCATGTCATATCATTCATAGATTTGATTAACAGTAGATGAAACCTCCATTTTGTTCTCTGGTTATTGCTCGGTGTCTAACGTGTGTGTGTGTGTGTGTGTGTGTGTGTGTGTGTGTGTGTGTGTGTGTGTGTGGTGTGTAGTGTCTGACAGAATGTGGCAACGAGCTGACACGCATCTCTCTAGTAGACAGCAGAGGGAGCTGTGTTCTGGACGAGCTGGTCAAACCTCCCAACCGCATCCTACACTACCTTACACAGTAAGCGGAGTGTGTGTGTGTGTGTGTGCATGTTTGCTTCTCAATATCTGTACGTAACCTCTCCTCTCCCCTGATAGGTTCTCTGGTATCACCCGTGCAATGCTGCAGCCAATCACCACCACCCTGAGAGAAGTCCAATCAAAGCTCAAGAAAGTGTTGCCCCGGGACGCGGTCCTGGTTGGCCACTCCCTTGAGAACGACCTCGTGGCCCTGAACGTGAGTCGCCGTGGTTTTACCAACGTAGCCATGACGATAGTGGTTGCAATGGCAACTTGAAGCAATGCCCGAGGCCTGTTCAGGAGAATATAACGTTACAGAACGTTCAGATAGAAATGTATGTTGTAGAACAGATATGACTGTCAGGTAGAATAGGAATCATGTCAAATCTATTCATTTCTATCTGGAATATATAGGTCATATTCACTGGGAACTAAACGGGCCAAAACGAGGAGGGACCGAACTGAATTTGTCAAATAAGAAACCGTTGTTTTTTGTTTTCCATTGAAAAGCGTTTTGCTACTGTATTAGATCCGGTCTCGTCTCAGCTGACCCCTGACCTCAAAACCCCTCCCCTCATCTGTGACCTGTTGTCTCGTCTCAGCTGACCCCTGACCTCAAAACCCCTCATCTGTGACCTGTTGTCTCGTCTCAGCTCACCCCTGACCTCAAAACCCCTCATCTGTGACCTGTTGTCTCGTCTCAGCTGACCCCTGACCTCAAAACCCCTCATCTGTGACCTGTTGTCTCGTCTCAGCTGACCCCTGACCTCAAAACCTCTCATCTGTGACCCTCATCTCAGTGACCCCTGACCTCAAAACCCCTGATCTGTGACCTGTTGTCTCGCTCAGCTGACCCCTGACCTCAAAACCCCTCATCTGTGACGTCTGACCTCAACCCCTCATCTGTGACCTGTAGTCTCGTCTCAGCTGACCCCTGACCTCAAAACCCCTCATCTGTGACCTGTTGTCTCGCGTCAGCTGACCCCTGACCTCAAAACCCCTCATCTGTGACCTGTTGTCTCATCTCAGCTGACCCCTGACCTCAAAACCTCTCATCTGTGACCTGTTGTCTCGTCTCAGCTGACCCCTGACCTCAAAACCCCCTCATCTGTGACCTGTTGTCTCTCAGCTGACCCCTGACCTCTAAGCCCCTGACCTGTGACCTGTTGTGTTGTCTGCTCCCAGCTGATCCACCCCCATGTGATTGACACCTCCCTGCTGTACAGGAGAGAGTTTGGACGGAGGTTTAAACTCAAGGTGCTGGCTGAGACCGTGCTCAAGTGAGTTCACAACACACACACACACACTCACACACTGACGACACACACACACTGACGACACACACTGACAACACACACACACTGACACACACACACACACACACACACACACACACACACACACACTGACAACACACACACACTGACAACACACACACTGACAACACACTGACGACACACACACACCTGACACACACACTGACACACGCACACACACACAACAACACACACACTGACCACACTGACACACACCACACACACACACACACTGACAACACACACACACTGACACACACACTGACAACACACACACACTGACAACACACACACACTGACGACACACACACACACACTGACGACACACACACACACACACACTGACGACACACACACACACACACTGACACACACACTAACAACACACCGCTGTGCTTCATAATAGGTAGGAACTGCAGCATGGTGTTTGTGTGTGTTTCTGCTCTGGGGGGGTTTTCCCCCTAGGTGCAGATCTAGGATCAGCTTCCCCCTCCCCTAATCCTAACCTTAACTATTAGTGGGGGGTTCCCCTATAGGTACAGATCTAGGATCAGCTTCCCCCTCCCCTAATCCTAACCTTACCCATTAGTTGAGGACAATGCTGAACTGACCCAAGATCAGTGTCTAGGGGCAACTTCACCCAACTCTTATGTTTGTGACCCACAGGAAGCAGATCCAGACGGAGGAGAGGAAAGGTCATGACCCCACAGAGGACGCCCAGGCTGCCCTGGAACTGGCCCAGTACTTCATACACACTGGTCCACGACAGGTACGACACACACACTGGACCACGACAGGTATGACACACACACTGGACCACGATACACACACACTGGACCACGACACACACACACACTGGACCACGACAGGTACACACACTGGACCACGACACACACATACTGGACCACGACACACACACACACTGGACCACGATAGGTACACACACAGACTCCCAGGCTGAGTAATCAGTGTGTGTTCTGTATCAGGTAGTGGAGCTGTATTGTAAAGAGCTGTGGGGTTGGAGTCCTACCATGTACAAGCCTCCTGTCAACAGAGCAACATCTACACACAGCAACAACAACAGGTACGACCAACAAACCCTTCCCCTCTTTTCCATATGTGGTTCCTCTTGTATTAGCCTGGAGGCGAAATAAACACACCTGTTTAGGAGAGGTGCTGGCTAGGGGAGTAGAACACCTGTTTAGGAGAGGTGCTGGCTAGGGGAGTAGAACACCTGTTTAGGAGAGGTGCTGGCTAGGGGAGTAGAACACCTGTTTAGGAGAGGTGCTGGCTAGGGGAGTAGAACACCTGTTTAGGAGAGGTGCTGGCTAGGGGAGTAGAACACCTGTTTAGGAGAGGTGCTGGCTAGCGGAGTAGAACACCTGTTTAGGAGAGGTGCTGGCTAGGGAGGAGAACACCTGTTTAGGAAGGTGCTGGCTAGGGGAGTAGAACACCTGTTTAGGAGAGGTGCTGGCTAGGGAGTAGAACACCTGTTTAGGAGAGGTGCTGGCTAGCAGAGTAGAACACCTGTTTAGGAGAGGTGCTGGCTAGCGGAGTAGAACACCTGTTTAGGAGAGGTGCTGGCTAGCAGAGTAGAACACCTGTTTAGGAGAGGTGCTGGCTAGCAGAGTAGAACACCTGTTTAGGAGAGGTGAACACCTGTTTAGGAGAGGTGCTGGCTAGCAGAGTAGAACACCTGTTTAGGAGAGGTGCTGGCTAGCAGAGTAGAACACCTGTTTAGGAGAGGTGCTGGCTAGCAGAGTAGAACACCTGTTTAGGAGAGGTGCTGGCTAGCAGAGTAGAACACCTGTTTAGGAGAGGTGCTGGCTAGCAGAGTAGAACACCTGTTTAGGAGAGGTGCTGGCTAGCAGAGTAGAACACCTGTTTAGGAGAGGTGCTGGCTAGCAGAGTAGAACACCTGTTTAGGAGAGGTGCTGGCTAGGGGAGTAGAACACCTGTTTAGGAGAGGTGCTGGCTAGCAGAGTAGAACACCTGTTTAGGAGAGGTGCTGGCTAGGGGAGTAGAACACCTGTTTAGGAGAGGTGCTGGCTAGGGGAGTAGAACACCTGTTTAGGAGAGGTGCTGGCTAGGGAGTAGAACACCTGTTTAGGAGAGGTGCTGGCTAGGGGAGTAGAACACCTGTTTAGGAGAGGTGCTGGCTAGGGGAGTAGAACACCTGTTTAGGAGAGGTGCTGGCTAGGGAGTAGAACACCTGTTTAGGAGAGGTGCTGGCTAGAGGAGAACACCTGTTTAGGAGAGGTGCTGGCTAGGGGAGTAGAACACCTGTTTAGGAGAGGTGCTGGCTAGCAGAGTAGAACACCTGTTTAGGAGAGGTGCTGGCTAGCAGAGTAGAACACCTGTTTAGGAGAGGTGCTGGCTAGGGAGTAGAACACCTGTTTAGGAGAGGTGCTGGCTAGCAGAGTAGAACACCTGTTTAGGAGAGGTGCTGGCTAGGGGAGAGAACACCTGTTTAGGAGTGTGCTGGCTCAGTAGAACACCTGTTTAGGAGAGGTGCTGGCTGTAGAACACCTGGTTTGATGTGTCTAGTCTGTGTAAATGGTTATTAAAGGATCTGAGCATCTGAGCTTGAGGAAGAGTGTCTCTCATTTCTCTCTCGTAGTAACAACACTGCTGTAGCTCTCTCAGGTTTGAGTGTGTCTCTCATTTCTCTCTCGTAGTAACAACACTACTGTAGCTCTCTCAGGTTTGAGTGTGTCTCTCATTTCTCTCTCGTAGTAACAACACTACTGTAGCTCTCTCAGGTTTGAGTGTGTCTCTCATTTCTCTCTCGTAGTAACAACACTACTGTAGCTCTCTCAGGTTTGAGTGTGTCTCATTTCTCTCTCGTAGTAACAACACTACTGTAGCTCTCTCAGGTTTGAGTGTGTCTCATTTCTCTCTCGTAGTAACAACACTACTGTAGCTCTCTCAGTGTCTCATTTCTCTCTCGTAGTAACAACACTGCTGTAGCTCTCTCAGTGTCTCTCATTTCTCTCTCGTAGTAACAACACTAGCTCTCCAGGTTTAGTGTGTCTCATTTCTCTCTCTAACAACACTACTGTAGCTCTCTCAGGTTTTAGTGTGTCTCTCATTTCTCTCTCGTAGTAACAACACTACTGTAGCTCTCTCAGGTTTGAGTGTGTCTCATTTCTCTCTCGTAGTAACAACACTACTGTAGCTCTCTCAGGTTTTAGTGTGTCTCATTTCTCTCTCGTAGTAACAATGACTACTGTAGCTCTCTCAGGTTTCCAGTGTGTCTCATTTCTCTCTCGTACCTAACATCACTACTGTAGCTCCTCAGGTTTGAGTGTCTCATCATATCTATTTCTCTCTCGTAGTAACAACACTGCTGTAGCTCTCTCAGGTTTGAGTGTCTCTCATTTCTCTCTCGTGAAGTAACATCACTGCTGTACTCACACAGGTTTGAGTGTGTCTCTCATTTCTCTCTCAGTATCTATCACTGCTACCACTCAGGTTTGAGTCTGTCTCTCATTTCTCTCTCGTAGTATCATATCTACTACTCACACAGGTTTGAATCTGTCTCTCATTTCTCTCTCGTAGTAACAACACTGCTGTAGCTCACTCAGGTTTGAGTGTGTCTCTCATTTCTCTCTCTAGTAACAATGAATCTGTCTAGCTCTATCAGGTTCTATCACTAGGCCCTGAAGAGTTCTGGCCAATCAGCTGTGTTTATCATATGCTGACACTACCCTGAATCTGTCCAATCAGCAGTGGCACAGCTCAGACAGAGAGGTGAGACGCGTGATCTAAGGGGCTCCCATGGAGCTCAGTTGGTAGAGCATGGCACTTGCAACACACCAGGGTTGTGGGTTCGATTCCCACTGGGGAACAGTTTGAAAATCTAGCCTAACCCGCCTAACCTCCACCCACCTCCTAAACCCTCCACCCCTGAACCTCCTAAACCCTCCACCCTACCTCTAAACCCTCCACCCTACCTCCTAAACCCTCCACCCTACCTCCAACCCTCCACCCTACCTCCTAAACCCTCCACCCTAACTATCCCTCATTCTCTCCTCCAGGTCTTGTCTTCCTTTAAAAGAGGACTAGACTCTCACTCGTTCAGCGTTGTCCAGTTGTCTTCCTTCTCTGACCATCTGAAGGCTATGATCTCTACTGACCAGCACTACCACACGGTATGAATCTGTCTACCTCTGTCTATCATATCTATCACTACCACACAGTATGAATCTGTCTACCTCTATCATATCTATCACTACCACACAGTATGAATCTGTCTACCTCTATCATATCTATCACTACCACACAGTATGAATCTGTCTACCTCTATCATATCTATCACTACCACACAGTATGAATCTGTCTACCTCTATCATATCTATCACTACCACACAGTATGAATCTGTCTACCTCTCTGTCTATCATATCTATCACTACCACACAGTATGAATCTGTCTACCTCTATCATATCTATCACTACCACACAGTATGAATCTGTCTACCTCTATCATATCTATCACTACCACACAGTATGAATCTGTCTACCTCTATCATATCTATCACTACCACACAGTATGAATCTGTCTACCTCTATCATATCTATCACTACCACACAGTATGAATCTGTCTACCTCTGTCTGTCATATCTATCACTACCACACAGTATGAATCTGTCTACCTCTATCATATCTATCACTACCACACGGTATGAATCTGTCTACTCTGTCTATCATATCTATCACTACCACACAGTATGAATCTGTCTACCTCTATCATATCTATCACTACCACACAGTATGAATCTGTCTACCTCTATCATATCTATCACTACCACACAGTATGAATCTGTCTACCTCTATCATATCTATCACTACCACACGGTATGAATCTGTCTACCTCTATCATATCTATCACTACCACACAGTATGAATCTGTCTACAGTATGAATCTGTCTCTATCATATCTATCACTACCACACAGTATGAATCTGTCTACCTCTATCATATCTATCACTACCACACAGTATGAATCTGT
This sequence comes from Oncorhynchus keta, assembly GCF_023373465.1. NCBI lineage: Eukaryota > Metazoa > Chordata > Actinopteri > Salmoniformes > Salmonidae > Oncorhynchus > Oncorhynchus keta. Next base: position 29,787 of record NW_026280495.1, read on the forward strand.
CTACCTCTATCATATCTATCACTACCACACAGTATGAATCTGTCTACCTCTATCATATCTATCACTACCACACAGTATGAATCTGTCTACCTCTATCATATCTATCACTACCACACAGTATGAATCTGTCTACCTCTATCATATCTATCACTACCACACAGTATGAATCTGTCTACCTCTATCATATCTATCACTACCACACAGTATGAATCTGTCTACCTCTATCATATCTATCACTACCACACAGTATGAATCTGTCTACCTCTATCATATCTATCACTACCACACAGTATGAATCTGTCTACCTCTATCATATCTATCACTACCACACAGTATGAATCTGTCTACCTCTATCATATCTATCACTACCACACAGTATGAATCTGTCTATCATATCTATCACTACCACACAGTATGAATCTGTCTACCTCTATCATATCTATCACTACCACACAGTATGAATCTGTCTACCTCTATCATATCTATCACTACCACACAGTATGAATCTGTCTACCTCTATCATATCTATCACTACCACACAGTATGAATCTGTCTACCTCTATCATATCTATCACTACCACACAGTATGAATCTGTCTACCTCTATCATATCTATCACTACCACACAGTATGAATCTGTCTACCTCTATCATATCTATCACTACCACACAGTATGAATCTGTCTACCTCTATCATATCTATCACTACCACACAGTATGAATCTGTCTATCATATCTATCACTACCACACGGTATGAATCTGTCATATCATATCTATCACTACCACACGGTATGAATCTGTCTACCTCTATCATATCTATCACTACCACACAGTATGAATCTGTCTACCTCTATCATCATATCTATCACTACCACACAGTATGAATCTGTCTACCTCTATCATATCTATCACTACCACACAGTATGAATCTGTCTACCTCTATCATATCTATCACTACCACACAGTATGAATCTGTCTACCTCTATCATATCTATCACTACCACACAGTATGAATCTGTCTACCTCTATCATATCTATCACTACCACACAGTATGAATCTGTCTACCTCTATCATATCTATCACTACCACACAGTATGAATCTGTCTACCTCTATCATATCTATCACTACCACACAGTATGAATCTGTCTGTCATATCTATCACTACCACACAGTATGAATCTGTCATATCTATCACTACCACACAGTATGAATCTGTCTACCTCTCTGTCTGTCATATCTATCACTACCACACAGTATGAATCTGTCTACCTCTATCATATCTATCACTACCACACAGTATGAATCTGTCTACCTCTATCATATCTATCACTACCACACAGTATGAATCTGTCTACCTCTCTGTCTGTCATATCTATCACTACCACACAGTATGAATCTGTCTACCTCTATCATATCTATCACTACCACACAGTATGAATCTGTCTACCTCTATCATATCTATCACTACCACACAGTATGAATCTGTCTACCTCTATCATATCTATCACTACCACACAGTATGAATCTGTCTACCTCTATCATATCTATCACTACCACACAGTATGAATCTGTCTACCTCTATCATATCTATCACTACCACACAGTATGAATCTGTCTACCTCTATCATATCTATCACTACCACACAGTATGAATCTGTCTACCTCTATCATATCTATCACTACCACACAGTATGAATCTGTCTACCTCTATCATATCTATCACTACCACACAGTATGAATCTGTCTACCTCTCTGTCTATCATATCTATCACTACCACACAGTATGAATCTGTCTACCTCTATCATATCTATCACTACCACACAGTATGAATCTGTCTACCTCTCTGTCTATCATATCTATCACTACCACACAGTATGAATCTGTCTACCTCTATCATATCTATCACTACCACACAGTATGAATCTGTCTACCTCTATCATATCTATCACTACCACACAGTATGAATCTGTCTACCTCTATCATATCTATCATATAATGACTTGTTATGACTTCATGTTCCAATAGGGGGCGCTAACTGTATACTGAACTAGTCCTGTTGGATGTTATGACTTTATATTCCAATAGGGGGCGCTAACTGTATACTGAACTAGTCCTGTTGGATGTTATGACTTTATATTCCAATAGGGGGCGCTAACTGTATACTGAACTAGTCCTGTTGGATGTTATGACTTTATATTCCAATAGGGGGCGCTAACTGTATACTGAACTTGTCCTGTTGGATGTTATGACTTTATATTCCAATAGGGGGCGCTAACTGTATACTGAACTAGTCCTGTTGGATGTTATGACTATATTCCAATAGGGGCGCTAACTGTATACTGAATAGTCCTGTTGGATTTATATCAATGTCTTAATGATTGTTATGACTTCATGTTCCAGATGTCTCTAACTGTATACTGAACTAGTCCAGATGATGTGTCAATAGGGGCGCTAACTGTATACTGAACTAGTCCTGTTGGTTTGCAGGGCCGTTGTTGACGACTACACAGAGAGGGCTGTGAGGAGGCTGTTCTGAACAGTCCTGTTGGATGTTATGACTTTATATTCCAGCTGTCTAGCTGTATACTGAACTACTCAGGATGTTATGACTATATTCCAATCAGGGCGCTAACTGCCTGAACTAGTCCTTTTCATTCCAGTAGAGCTGATCTGTATGGTTGTCATATCTGTCTTAATGAACTTTGTATGTGCGTGTCTTGATCTGTGTTCCAGATGTCTCAGCGTATGAGAGAGATGTGTGTGGTGTTTCATGCCTAGCGACCACAGTAGGGATCTAGGTCCCCTTGTCCATTCATTACCACAGTAGAGCTGATCTAGGATCAGGTCCCCATGTCCATTCATTACCACAGTAGAGCTGATCTAGGATCAGGTCCCCTTGTCCATTCATTACCACAGTAGAGCTGATCTAGGATCAGGTCCCCTTGTCCATTCATTACCACAGTAGAGCTGATCTAGGATCAGGTCCCCCTTGTCCATTCATTACCACAGTAGAGCTGATCTAGGATCAGGTCCCCTTGTCCATTCATTACCACAGTAGAGCAGATCTAGGATCAGGTCCCCTTGTCCATTCATTACCACAGTAGTGCTGATCTAGGATCAGGTCCCCTTGTCCATTCATTACCACAGTAGAGCTGATCTAGGATCAGGTCCCCTTGTCC
>NW_026280496.1:0-5277 GCF_023373465.1 Oncorhynchus keta
CTGGGGTGAAAGGTGACAGAGCTAGAGAGGTGGTTGTCAGATTATGAGACATCTGGGGTGAAAGGAGACAGAGCTAAGAGGTGGTTTGTCAGATTCAGAAGACATCTGGGGTGAAAGGAGACAGAGCTAGAGAGGTGGCTGGCTCAGATTATGAGACATCTGGGGGTGAAAGAGGGACAGAGCTAGAGGTGGTTGTCAGATTATGAGACATCTGGGGTGAAAGGAGAGACAGAGCTAGAGAGGTGGTTGTCAGATTATGAGACATCTGGGGTGAAAGGTGACAGAGCTAGAGAGGTGGTTGTCAGATTATGAGACATCTGGGGTGAAAGGAGAGACAGAGCTAGAGCGGTGGATTGTCAGATTATGAGAACATCTGGGGTGAAAGGAGACAGAGCTAGAGGTGGTTGTCAGATTATGAGACATCTGGGGTGAAAGGAGACAGAGCTAGAGAGGTGGTTGTCAGATTATGAGACATCTGGGGTGAAAGGAGAGACAGAGCTAGAGAGGTGGTTGTCAGACTATGAAGACATCTGGGGTGAAAGGTGACAGAGCTAGAGAGGTGGTTGTCAGACTATGAAGACATCTGGGGTGAAAGGTGACAGAGCTAGAGAGGTGGTTGTCAGATTATGAGACATCTGGGGTGAAAGGAGACAGAGCTAGAGAGGTGGTTGTCAGATTATGAAGACATCTGGGGTGAAAGGTGACAGAGCTAGAGAGGTGGTTGTCAGAACAGAAGACATCTGGGGTGAAAGGTGACAGAGCTAGAGAGGTGGTTGTCAGATTATGGAGACATCTGGGGTGAAAGGTGACAGAGCTAGAGAGGTGGTTGTCAGAACAGAAGACATCTGGGGTGAAAGGTGACAGAGCTAGAGAGGTGGTTGTCAGACTAGAAGACATCTGGGGTGAATGGTGACAGAGCTAGAGAGGTGGTTGTCAGACTAGAAGACATCTGGGTGAAAGGTGACAGAGCTAGAGAGGTGGTTGTCAGAACTAGAAGACATCTGGGGTGAAAGGTGACAGAGCTAGAGAGGTGGTTGTCAGATTATGAGACATCTGGGGTGAAAGTAGAGACAGAGCTAGAGAGTGGTTGTCAGATTATGAAGACATCTGGGGTGAAAGGAGACAGAGCTAGAGAGGTGGTTGTCAGATTATGAGACATCTGGGGTGAAAGGTGACAGAGCTAGAGAGGTGGTTGTCAGAACTAGAAGACATCTGGGGTGAAAGGTGACAGAGCTAGAGAGGTGGTTGTCAGATTAGAAGACATCTGGGGTGAAAGGTGACAGAGCTAGAGAGGTGGTTGTCAGATTATGAGACATCTGGGGTGAAAGGTGACAGAGCTAGAGAGGTGGTTGTCAGATTATGAGACATCTGGGGTGAAAGGTGACAGAGCTAGAGAGGTGGTTGTCAGACTAGAAGACATCTGGGGTGAAAGGTGACAGAGCTAGAGAGGTGGTTGTCAGATTATGAGACATCTGGGGTGAAAGGTGACAGAGCTAGAGAGGTGGTTGTCAGACTAGAAGACATCTGGGGTGAAAGGTGACAGAGCTAGAGAGGTGGTTGTCAGATTATGAGACATCTGGGGTGAAAGGTGACAGAGCTAGAGAGGTGGTTGTCAGATTATGAGACATCTGGGGTGAAAGGTGACAGAGCTAGAGAGGTGGTTGTCAGATTATGAGACATCTGGGGTGAAAGGTGAGACAGAGCTAGAGAGGTGGTTGTCAGACTATGAAGACATCTGGGGTGAAAGGAGACAGAGCTAGAGAGGTGGTTGTCAGACTATGAAGACATCTGGGGTGAAAGGTGACAGAGCTAGAGAGGTGGTTGTCAGAACAGAAGACATCTGGGGTGAAAGGAGACAGAGCTAGAGAGGTGGTTGTCAGATTATGAAGACATCTGGGGTGAAAGGTGACAGAGCTAGAGAGGTGGTTGTCAGATTATGAGACATCTGGGGTGAAAGGAGACAGAGCTAGAGAGGTGGTTGTCAGATTATGAGACATCTGGGGTGAAAGGTGACAGAGCTAGAGAGGTGGTTGTCAGATTATGAGACATCTGGGGTGAAAGGTGACAGAGCTAGAGAGGTGGTTGTCAGATTATGAGACATCTGGGGTGAAAGGAGTGACAGAGCTAGAGAGGTGGTTGTCAGATTATGAGACATCTGGGGTGAAAGGTAGACAGAGCTAGAGAGGTGGTTGTCAGATTATGAGACATCTGGGGTGAAAGGTGACAGAGCTAGAGAGGTGGTTGTCAGATTATGAGACATCTGGGGTGAAAGGAGACAGAGCTAGAGAGGTGGTTGTCAGACTATGAAGACATCTGGGGTGAAAGGTGACAGAGCTAGAGAGGTGGTTGTCAGATTATGAGACATCTGGGGTGAAAGGTGACAGAGCTAGAGAGGTGGTTGTCAGAACAGAAGACATCTGGGGTGAAAGGAGACAGAGCTAGAGAGGTGGTTGTCAGATTATGAGACATCTGGGGTGAAAGGTGACAGAGCTAGAGAGGTGGTTGTCAGATTATGAAGACATCTGGGGTGAAAGGTGACAGAGCTAGAGAGGTGGTTGTCAGATTATGAGACATCTGGGGTGAAAGGAGACAGAGCTAGAGAGGTGGTTGTCAGATTATGAAGACATCTGGGGTGAAAGGTGACAGAGCTAGAGAGGTGGTTGTCAGATTATGAGACATCTGGGGTGAAAGGTGACAGAGCTAGAGAGGTGGTTGTCAGACTATGAAGACATCTGGGGTGAAAGGTGACAGAGCTAGAGAGGTGGTTGTCAGATTATGAGACATCTGGGGTGAAAGGTGACAGAGCTAGAGAGGTGGTTGTCAGATTATGAGACATCTGGGGTGAAAGGTAGACAGAGCTAGAGAGGTGGTTGTCAGATTATGAGACATCTGGGGTGAAAGGAGTGACAGAGCTAGAGAGGTGGTTGTCAGATTATGAGACATCTGGGGTGAAAGGTGACAGAGCTAGAGAGGTGGTTGTCAGATCATGAAGACATCTGGGGTGAAAGGAGACAGAGCTAGAGAGGTGGTTGTCAGATTATGAGACATCTGGGGTGAAAGGTGACAGAGCTAGAGAGGTGGTTGTCAGACTAGAAGACATCTGGGTGAAAGGTGACAGAGCTAGAGAGGTGGTTGTCAGATTATGAGACATCTGGGGTGAAAGGTGACAGAGCTAGAGAGGTGGTTGTCAGATTATGAGACATCTGGGGTGAAAGGTGACAGAGCTAGAGAGGTGGTTGTCAGACTAGAAGACATCTGGGTGAAAGGTGACAGAGCTAGAGAGGTGGTTGTCAGATTATGAGACATCTGGGGTGAAAGGTGACAGAGCTAGAGAGGTGGTTGTCAGATTATGAGACATCTGGGGTGAAAGGTGACAGAGCTAGAGAGGTGGTTGTCAGATTATGAGACATCTGGGGTGAAAGGTGACAGAGCTAGAGAGGTGGTTGTCAGATTATGAGACATCTGGGGTGAAAGGTGACAGAGCTAGAGAGGTGGTTGTCAGATTATGAGACATCTGGGGTGAAAGGTGACAGAGCTAGAGCGGTGGTTGTCAGAACAGAAGACGTCTGGGGTGAAAGGTGACAGAGCTAGAGCGGTGGTTGTCAGATTATGAGACATCTGGGGTGAAAGGTGACAGAGCTAGAGCGGTGGTTGTCAGATTATGAGACATCTGGGGTGAAAGGTGACAGAGCTAGAGAGGTGGTTGTCAGATTATGAGACATCTGGGGTGAAAGGTGACAGAGCTAGAGAGGTGGTTGTCAGATTATGAGACATCTGGGGTGAAAGGTGACAGAGCTAGAGAGGTGGTTGTCAGATTATGAGACATCTGGGGTGAAAGGTGACAGAGCTAGAGAGGTGGTTGTCAGATTATGAGACATCTGGGGTGAAAGGTGACAGAGCTAGAGAGGTGGTTGTCAGATTATGAGACATCTGGGGTGAAAGGATGACAGAGCTAGAGAGGTGGTTGTCAGATTATGAGACATCTGGGGTGAAAGGTGACAGAGCTAGAGAGGTGGTTGTCAGATTATGAGACATCTGGGGTGAAAGGTGACAGAGCTAGAGAGGTGGTTGTCAGATTAGAAGACATCTGGGGTGAAAGGTGACAGAGCTAGAGAGGTGGTTGTCAGATTATGAGACATCTGGGGTGAAAGGTGACAGAGCTAGAGAGGTGGTTGTCAGATTATGAGACATCTGGGGTGAAAGGTGACAGAGCTAGAGAGGTGGTTGTCAGATTAGAAGACATCTGGGGTGAAAGGTGACAGAGCTAGAGAGGTGGTTGTCAGATTATGAGACATCTGGGGTGAAAGGTGACAGAGCTAGAGAGGTGGTTGTCAGATCAGAGAGACATCTGGGGTGAAAGGTGACAGAGCTAGAGAGGTGGTTGTCAGATTATGAGACATCTGGGGTGAAAGGTGACAGAGCTAGAGAGGTGGTTGTCAGACCAGAAGACATCTGGGGTGAAAGGAGACAGAGCTAGAGAGGTGGTTGTCAGACTATGAGACATCTGGGGTGAAAGGTGACAGAGCTAGAGCGGTGGTTGTCAGATTATGAGACATCTGGGGTGAAAGGAGACAGAGCTAGAGAGGTGGTTGTCAGATTATGAGACATCTGGGGTGAAAGGAGACAGAGCTAGAGAGGTGGTTGTCAGATCATGAAGACATCTGGGGTGAAAGGTGACAGAGCTAGAGAGGTGGTTGTCAGACTATGAGACATCTGGGGTGAAAGGTGACAGAGCTAGAGAGGTGGTTGTCAGACCATGAGACATCTGGGGTGAAAGGTGAACAGAGCTAGAGAGGTGGTTGTCAGATTATGAGACATCTGGGGTGAAAGGTGAACAGAGCTAGAGAGGTGGTTGTCAGATTAGGAGACATCTGGGGTGAAAGGAGACAGAGCTAGAGAGGTGGTTGTCAGATTATGAGACATCTGGGGTGAAAGGTGACAGAGCTAGAGCGGTGGTTGTCAGATTATGAGACATCTGGGGTGAAAGGTGACAGAGCTAGAGAGGTGGTTGTCAGACCATGAAGACATCTGGGGTGAAAGGTGACAGAGCTAGAGAGGTGGTTGTCAGACTATGAAGACATCTGGGGTGAAAGGTGACAGAGCTAGAGAGGTGGTTGTCAGACTCATGAAGACATCTGGGGTGAAAGGTGACAGAGCTAGAGAGGTGGTTGTCAGACCAGAAGACATCTGGGGTGAAAGGTGACAGAGCTAGAGAGGTGGTTGTCAGACTATGAGACATCTGGGGTGAAAGGTGACAGAGCTAGAGAGGTGGTTGTC
>NW_026280497.1:0-40000 GCF_023373465.1 Oncorhynchus keta
TAACTAACATACTGTCACAGAGCATGTTCTAACTGGGGATAGCTAGCTAACATACTGTCACAGAGCATGTTCTAACTGGGGATAGCTAACTAACATACTGTCACAGAGCATGATCTAACTGGGGATAGCTAGCTAACATACTGTCACAGAGCATATTAATTCACTAACATCTCTGTGGGCATGATCTAATCAGCTAGAATTACATATAGAGCTATGATCTAACTGAGAATAGCTAATAACATACTGTGGGCTAAGCATAGATCTAACTGGGGATAGCTAGAACCTTAATGTCATGATAATTCATTAGGATCTCTGTGGGCTAATCATAGAATTACAAATAGAACCTATATCAATTAATTAGGATCTCTGTGGGTCTAATCATATAATTACATATAGAACCTATATTAATTAATTAGGATCTCTGTGGGCCTAATCATAGAATTACATATAGAACCGTTATTAATTTAATAGGCTGCCAGCACAGGTTAATTCGTAATTAAAAGGTTTTACAAAGACTACCAGTCATAGGTTCATCTGATTGTAGACTACCAGCAAGGTTCATTTAATAGGCTACCAGCACAGGTTCATCTATATAGACTACCAGCACAGGTTCATCTACATAGACTACCAGCACAGGTTCATCTATATAGACTACCAGCACAGGTTCATCTACATAGACCACCAGCACAGGTTCATCTACATAGACTACCAGCACAGGTTCATCTACATAGACTACCAGCACAGGTTCATCTACATAGACTACCAGCACAGGTTCATCTACATAGACTACCAGCACAGGTTAATATACATAGACTACCAGCACAGGTTCATCTATATAGACTACCAGCACAGGTTCATCTACATAGACTATCAGCACAGGTTCATCTACATAGGCTGCCAGCACAGGTTCATCTATATAGACTATCAGCACAGGTTCATCTACATAGACTGCCAGCACAGGTTCATCTACATAGACTACCAGCACAGGTTCATCTACATAGACTACCAGCACAGGTTCATCTACATAGACTACCAGCACAGGTTCATCTATATAGACTACCAGCACAGGTTCATCTACATAGACTACCAGCACAGGTTCATCTACATAGACTACCAGCACAGGTTCATCTATATAGACTACCAGCACAGGTTCATCTACATAGACTACCAGCACAGGTTCATCTACATAGACTACCAGCACAGGTTCATCTACATAGACTACCAGCACAGGTTCATCTACATAGACTACCAGCACAGGTTCATCTACATAGACTACCAGCACAGGTTCATCTACATAGACTACCAGCACAGGTTCATCTACATAGACTACCAGCACAGGTTCATCTACATAGGCTACCAGCACAGGTTCATATATAGACTACCAGCACAGGTTCATCTACATAGACTACCAGCACAGGTTCATCTACATAGACTACCAGCACAGGTTCATCTACATAGACTACCAGCACAGGTTCATCTACATAGACTGCCAGCACAGGTTCATCTACGCAGACTACCAGCACAGGTTCATCTACATAGACTACCAGCACAGGGTTCATCTACATAGACTACCAGCACAGGTTCATCTATATAGACTATCAGCACAGGTTCATCTACATAGACTACCAGCACAGGTTCATCTACATAGGCTACCAGCACAGGTTCATCTACATAGACTACCAGCACAGGTTCATCATAGACTACCAGCACAGGTTCATCTACATAGACTACCAGCACAGGTCCATCTACATAGACTACCAGCACAGGTTCATCTACATAGACTATCAGCACAGGTTCATCTACATAGACTGCCAGCACAGGTTCATCTATATAGACTACCAGCACAGGTTCATCTACATAGACTACCAGCACAGGTTAATCGACATAGACTACCAGCACAGGTTCATCTACATAGACTACCAGCACAGGTTCATCTACATAGACTACCAGCACAGGTTCATCTACATAGACTACCAGCACAGGTTCATCTACATAGACTACCAGCACAGGTTCATCTACATAGGACTACCAGCACAGGTTCATCTACAGCTACCAGCACAGGTTCATCTACATAGGCTACCAGCACAGGTTCATCTACATAGACTACCAGCACAGGTTCATCTACATAGACTACCAGCACAGGTTCATCTACATAGACTACCAGCACAGGTTCATCTATATAGACTACCAGCACAGGTTCATCTACATAGACTACCAGCACAGGTTCATCTACATAGACTATCAGCACAGGTTCATCTACATAGACTACCAGCACAGGTTCATCTACATAGACTACCAGCACAGGTTCATCTACATAGACTACCAGGATCAGTGGTGAAGAGAATGAGACAAACACCACAAAGTGTGATGACACTTGACAACAGGACCAGAGGTGGAGCTCATCATTAGGCCAGAATTGATGCTGTCCGCTCGGTTTCGGGCCACTCTACCACCCATTATGGAGAGTAGGCTGCTCTACCACCCATTATGGAGAGTAGGCTTGATTAGAGAGTAGATTATGGAATCTACAGCAGCATGGTGTGTGGTGGTCATGGGTAATATATTAATGGAATCTACAGCAGCATGGTGAGGTGTGTGGTGGTCATGGGTAATATATTAATGGAATCTACAGCAGCATGGTGAGGTGTAGTGGTGGTCATACCACTATATTAATGGAATCTACACCCAGCATGGTGTGTGGTGGTCATGGGTAATATATTAATGGAATCTACAGCAGCATGGTGTGTGGTGGTAATGGGTAATATATTGGCCTGCTGTTTCTGATTGTATTCTTGTTATGGAACGTCATAATTGATTTTTGTTTTTTCTCTCTACCACCTCTTTGGAGGTTCGCTCTCTGTTTCCCAGAACGTTCAAAGGGTTTTTAATTACAATCCCACAGTGAAGCCAGCTGTGCTTGACGTCTCCAGAGATGCTTCTACCACCCTGACGTCCCCTCCTGGATGTTCTGCTGACGTGTCCTCTGTCCTCCTGTGACTTCAGACTGCCATCTGACTCCCTCACTTCCTCAGCCAATCACGACTCAGAAGATGCTTCATAGGGAATGGAATGTTCTGCAGGTTCCTTAAACCCTGTTCTAATCCCCATTCATGGACCGCTGGGTCAAGATATGGACCGGATCTCTGGAGTGCTTTAGACTAGAGTGGGTCCAAGATTTGGACCGGTAGGCTCTCTGGGAGCTTTAGACTAGAGTGGGTCCACGATATGGACTGGATCTCTGGGAGCTTTAGACTAGAGTGGGCAAGATATGGACCGATCTCTGGGTGCTTTACCACTCAGATAGAGTGGGTCCACGATATGGACCGGATCTCTGGGAGCTTTAGACTAGAGTGGGTCCAAGATTATGGAGATCTCTATGAACTTTGGAGAGCTTTAGAGCTGGGTCCACGATATGGACCGGATCTCTGGGAGCTTTAGACTAGAGTGGGTCCCATATGGACCGGATCTCTGGGTGCTTTAGACTAGAGTGGGTCCTTCTGTAGCTCAATTGGTAGAGCATGGCGCTTACCACCCATTTTGGGTAGTAGGTTCGCTCGGGACCACCCATATGTAGAATGTATGCACACATGACTGTAAGTCGCTTTGGATAAAGCTGCTCTAGCTAAATGGCATATATTATATTACTTATTATTATTATCTCTGGGAGCTTTAGACTAGAGTGGGTACCACGATATGGACCGGATCTCTGGGAGCTTTAGACTAGAGTGGGTCAAGATATGGAGGATCTCTGGGTGCTTTAGGAACTAGAGTGGGTCCAAGATATGGACCGGATGCTCTGGGTGCTTTAGGACTTATAGACTAGTGGGTCCAAGATATGGACCGGATCTCTGGGTGCTTTAGACTAGAGTGGGTCCAAGATATGGACCGGATCTCTGGGTGCTTTAGAGTAGAGTGGGTCCAAGATATGGAGAGATCTCTGGGACCCATTATGGCTAGAGTGGGCTCTACCACGATATGGACCGGTAGGCTCTCTACCACCCATTATTTAGAGTAGAGCTGGCTCAAGATATGGACCGGATCTCTGGTGTGCTTTAGGTAGATGGGTCCAAGATATTAATGGAATCTCTGCAGCGTGGTGTTAGGTGGTCATGGGTAATATATTAATGTAATCTACAGCAGTATGGTCTGTGGAGCATGGATAATAGATTAATGGAATCTACAGCAGCATGGTGTGTGGTCTCTGGGATATTTAATGGAATCTAGAGCAGTCATGGTGTGTGGTGGTCATGGGTAATATTTAATGGAATGGGAGCTTTAGACAGCCGCATATGGAGGTGTCTGGGAGCTTAATATATTAGAGTGGGTCTAGATATGCATGGTGTCTGGGAGTCATGGGTAATATATTAATGGAATCTACACGATATGGAGGTCTCTGGGTGGTCATGGGTAATATATTAATGGAATCTACAGCGCATGGTGAGGTGTCTGGGAGTCATGGTTAGATTAATGGGTCTACAGAGCATGGACCGTGGTGGTCTGGGTAATATATTAATGGAATCTACAGCAGCATGGTGTGTGGTGGTCATGGGTAATATATTAATGGAATCTACAGCAGCATGGTGAGGTGTTGGTGGTCAGTGGGTAATATATTAATGGAATCTACAGCAGCATGGTGAGGTGTGTGGTGGTCATGGGTAATATATTAATGGAATCTACAGCAGCATGGTGAGGTGTGTGGTGGTCATGGGTAAGATATGGATGGAATCTCTGCAGCATGGTGTGTGGTGGTCATGGGTAATATATTAATGGAATCTACAGCAGCATGGTGTGTGGTGGTCATGGGTAATATATTTGGATCCAGCAGCATGGTGTGTGGTGGTAATGGGTAATATATTGGCCTGCTGTTTCTGATTTATTCTTGTTATGGAACGTCATAATTGATTTGTTTTTTCTCTCTCTCTCACGTTCCTCTGTCTCGCTTCGCTCTCTGTTTCCCAGAACATTCAAAGGGTTTTTAATTACAATCTCACAGTGAAGCCAGCTGTGCTTGACGTTCCAGTGACATTCCTGGGATGTTCTGCTGACGTCCCCTGTCCTCTCTGACCTCCCTGTGACTTCAGACTGCCATCGTGACTCCCTCACTTCCTCAGCCAATCACGACTCAGAAGATGCCTCATAGGGAATGGAATGTTCTGCAGGTTCCTTAAACCCTGTTCTAATCCCATTCAGCACACCGCTGGGTCCAAGATATGGACCGGATCTCTGGGTGCTTTAGACTAGAGTGGGTCCAAGATATGGACCGGATCTCTGGGAGCTTTAGACTAGAGTGGGTCCACGATATGGACCGGATCTCTGGGAGCTTTAGACTAGAGTGGGTCCAAGATATGGACCGGATCTCTGGGTGCTTTAGACTAGAGTGGGTCCAAGATATGGACCGGATCTCTGGGAGCTTTAGACTAGAGTGGGTCCAAGATATGGACCGGATCTCTGGGAGCTTTAGACTAGAGTGGGTCCAAGATATGGACCAGATCTCTGGGTGCTTTAGACTAGAGTGGGTCCAAGATATGGACCGGATCTCTGGGTGCTTTAGACTAGAGTGGGTCACGATATGGACCGGATCTCTGGGAGCTTTGCACACAGACTAGAGTGGGTCCAAGATATGGACCGGATCTCTGGGTGCTTTAGACTAGAGTGGGTCCAAGATATGGACCGGATCTCTGGGTGCTTTAGACTAGAGTGGGTCCACGATATGGACCGGATCTCTGGGAGCTTTAGACTAGAGTGGGTCCACGATATGGACCGGATCTCTGGGAGCTTTAGACTAGAGTGGGTCCACGATATGGACCGGATCTCTGGGAGCTTTAGACTAGAGTGGGTCCAAGATATGGACCGGATCTCTGGGTGCTTTAGACTAGAGTGGGTCCACGATATGGACCGGATCTCTGGGAGCTTTAGACTAGAGTGGGTCCACGATATGGACCGGATCTCTGGGAGCTTTAGACTAGAGTGGGTCCAAGATATGGACCGGATCTCTGGGAGCTTTAGACTAGAGTGGGTCCACGATATGGACCGGATCTCTGGGTGCTTTAGACTAGAGTGGGTCCACGATATGGACCGGATCTCTGGGAGCTTTAGACTAGAGTGGGTCCACGATATGGACCGGATCTCTGGGAGCTTTAGACTAGAGTGGGTCCACGATATGGACCGGATCTCTGGGTGCTTTAGACTAGAGTGGGTCCACGATATGGACCGGATCTCTGGGAGCTTTAGACTAGAGTGGGTCCACGATATGGACCGGATCTCTGGGAGCTTTAGACTAGAGTGGGTCCACGATATGGACCGGATCTCTGGGAGCTTTAGACTAGAGTGGGTCCACGATATGGACCGGATCTCTGGGAGCTTTAGACTAGAGTGGGTCCACGATATGGACCGGATCTCTGGGAGCTTTAGACTAGAGTGGGTCCACGATATGGACCGGATCTCTGGGAGCTTTAGACTAGAGTGGGTCCACGATATGGACCGGATCTCTGGGAGCTTTAGACTAGAGTGGGTCCACGATATGGACCGGATCTCTGGGAGCTTTAGACTAGAGTGGGTCCAAGATATGGACCGGATCTCTGGGTGCTTTAGACTAGAGTGGGTCCACGATATGGACCGGATCTCTGGGAGCTTTAGACTAGAGTGGGTCCAAGATATGGACCGGATCTCTGGGAGCTTTAGACTAGAGTGGGTCCACGATATGGACCGGATCTCTGGGAGCTTTAGACTAGAGTGGGTCCACGATATGGACCGGATCTCTGGGAGCTTTAGACTAGAGTGGGTCCACGATATGGACCGGATCTCTGGGAGCTTTAGACTAGAGTGGGTCCACGATATGGACCGGATCTCTGGGAGCTTTAGACTAGAGTGGGTCCAGATATGGACCGGATCTCTGGGAGCTTTAGACTAGAGTGGGTCCAAGATATGGACCGGATCTCTGGGAGCTTTAGACTAGAGTGGGTCCACGATATGGACCGGATCTCTGGGAGCTTTAGACTAGAGTGGGTCCACGATATGGACCGGATCTCTAGGGAGCTTTAGACTATCATGGGTCCCACTGCTCAAACTTTATGGACCGGATCTCTGATTCTGCCTTAGACTAGAGTCCTCCCTTATGGACCGGACTCTCTGGGAGCTTCTCTCCAGACTAGAGTGGGTCCCGATATGGACCGGATCTCTGGGAGCTTTAGAATAGAGTGGGTCCACGATATGGGGAGCTTTAACTCGCCGGATGCGGACCTGGGAGCTTTAGACTCCCTGGGTCCACGATATGGACCGGTCTCTGGCTAAAGCCACTTTTAGATTCTAGAGTGGGTCCACGATATGGACCGGATCTCTGGGAGCTTTAGACCTTAGAGTGGGTCCACGATATGGACCCCCTCCCCTCTCTGCAGGTGCTTTATGGACCATTTTGAAGAGTGGGTCCGACATGGACCGATCCTCGCTTTATGGACCGGATCTCTGGGAGCTTTAGACTAGAGTGGGTCCACGATATGGACCGGATCTCTGGGAGCTTTTCTCCCCTGGGTCCAGATATGGACCGGATCTCTGGGTCTTTAGACTAGAGCCGGGGCCCGATAACAACCTGGGTGCTTTAGACCCTATCCCCTGGACCGGATCTCTTCTTTAGCTTTAGACCGGATTCTGGGAGCTTACCTCAGAGTGGGCTCACTATGGACCGGATCTCTGGGAGCTTTAGACTAGAGTGGGTCCACGATATGGACCGGATCTCTGGCACCCCTTCTGAAAATCTGGGGAGACCTTTAGACTGGAGTGGGTCCACTATATGGACCAGGATCCCTTCTGCTTTTTCTCTCCAAATGGACCTCTCTGGGAGCTTTAGTGTGGGCCACGATATGGACCGATCTCTGGGAGGTAGGTGTGTCTCAGAATGACCTTCTTGAGCTCCAAATCAGTGGTTCCAAGACTATGGACCGGATGTCAACTGAGAGAGTGGGTCCTGTATCATGGTGCGTTCCGCACTTTAAAGCTAACTGCGTGCTCCTCTGCTCTCAGCTTTAGACCTATGAGTGCCTTCGATACTGGGAACCAACAGAGTGAGTCCTCTCCACCCTCTGGGAGTTGGGCATCTCTGGCGGGCCCAAATGGATTGCGTTCTACCTAGACAGGTCGCTCCACCAGGTGGCGTGGCGGATCTTCTGGGAGCTTTCCTCAGAGTGGGTCCACCACTGGTGATCCCCTGGGAGCTTTAGCTTCTGGGCCACTCTCTTATTCTGGGGAGCTTTACCAAGTCACGATTGGCTCTGTCATAACCTCACATGGTCTCTCCTGGGATTGCTATGCAGACGACACAGTGGGTAATCTTCTCCTGGGAGCCCCTCATTGATGACCAGGTGGTCCGAATCGCATCTCGCATGTCTGAGCAGACATATCAGTGGGGATGACCGGATCACCACCTGGGAGCTGAACCTCAGCAAGAGGGCTCCTCTTCCTCCCGGGGCTTTAGGACTGCCCGTTCCATGATCTCGCCATCACGGTTGAACTCCATTGTGTTCCTCCCAGAGGTAAGGTCTTGGCGCTTTGATCCTGGACAACACGATGACCGTTCTCTGGGTGCTTTAACATCAGAGGGGTCCACGTTATGGACCGGTTCATGTGCTACAACATCCCAGAGTCCACGACCCTGCCTCACACAGAGTCTGCGGCGCAGTCCTAATCCAGGCACTTGTCATCTCTGGGTCTTGATTACTGCAACCGCTGTTGGCTGGGCTCCCTGCCTGTCCATTAAACCCTACAACTAGGGGCCAGAAGGTAGGACCGCAGCCCGTCTGGGTGTTGACCTTGATGAATGTTCTCTCACGTCATGGACCGGCTCTCTCCACTGGCTTCCAGTTGAAGTCAGGTGACTACAAGACCATGGTCTTCCCCTGGAGCCTGAGGGGAACGGCACCTGTGTCCAGGTGATCAGGCCCTAAGGGCACTGCGTTCATCCTCCCCTGGCCTGGCCTGACCACTGAGATGTATCAGTTGCTCAGCCTTGTCAAAACCTTCGCTGCTCTGGCCCCCAATGGTGGAGACTGTCATCGAGCCAGGACTGCGGAGTCAATCACCACCTTCCGGAGACACCTGAAACCCCACCTCTTTAAGGAATACCTAGGTAGGATAAAGTGTCCTTCTCACCCCCCTAAAAGATTTAGATGCACTATTGTATCAGTGGCTGTTCCACTGGATGTCTAAGGTGTATGCATAAGACCAATTTGTAAGTCGCTCTGGATAAGAGCGTCTGCTAAATGACTTAAATGTAAATGTAATCTCTGGGAGCTTTAGGGTAGAGTGGGTCCAGGTGACTATGGACCGGATCTCTGGGAGCTTTAGACTGGAGTGGGTCCACGATATGGACCGGATCTCTTGAGCTTTAGACTAGAGGGGTCCTGATATGGACCGGATCTCTAGGAGCTTTCCTGGGAGGACTAGAGTGGGTCCACGATATGGACCGGATCTCTGGGAGCTTTAGACTAGAGTGGGTCCAGGTGGACCGGATCTCTTGAGCTTTAGACTAGAGTGGGCCTGATATGGACCGGATCTCTGTGAGCTTTAGACTAGAGTGGGTCTTGATATGGACCGGATCTCTGGGAGCTTTAGACTAGAGTGGGTCCACGATATGGACCGGATCTCTGGGAGCTTTAGATAGAGTGTCTCCACGATATGGACCGGATCTCTGGGGCTTTAGAGAGTGGGTCAGATATGGACCGGATCTCTGGGTCTTTCCCCTAGAGTGGGTCCACGATATGGACCGGATCTCTGGGTGCTAGACTAGAGTGGGTTAGACTAGAGTGGGTCTTGTATGGACCGGATCTCTGGGTGCTTTAGGGTAGAGATGGGTCCAGATATGGACCGGATCTCTTGTGCTTTCCCCTGGGGCCTGATATGGAGATCTCTGGGTGCTTTAGACTAGAGTGGGTCCTTGATATGGACCGGATCTCTGGGAGCTTTAGACTAGAGTGGGTCCACTATATGGACCGGATCTCTGGGTGCTTTAGACTAGAGTGGGTCTTGTATGGACCGGATCCTCTGGGGCTTTAGGGTAGAGTGGGTCCAGATATGGACCGGATGTCTTGCTTTAGACTCCTGGGGCCTGGGGCCTGAGGGTAGGACTAGAGTGGGTCCACGATATGGAGGGTGTGTCAGGTGACTAATGTGTGTCTCCTCCCCTGTGGGCCTGAGGGTGGAGATGTGTCAGGTGACTAATGTCTTGTGTGTCCTCCCGTGGGGCCTGAGGGTGGAGATGTATCAGGTGACTAATGTCGTCCGTGCACGATATGGAGATCGTGCGTGTGTGTGCGTGTGTGTGTGCGTGCGTGCGTCCCCGGGGTGAGGGTGCGTGTGTAGGTGAGTCACCGACTCCCCTGAGAACCAACAGTGAGTCAAAAGGTCCAGTCAGTTTAGGAAAAGCTTCATCAACGTCTCCTCCTCTGGTGATCAGAGGGTCCAGATGTGTCAGGTACTCCGTCTAGCTTCAACTTCCTTCTACTGGGGCCTGAGGTTGGAAATGAGTCTGCTGAGCAATGCTTGTCACGCTCCCCTGGGGCCTGAGGGTCAGACATTACCAGCGTATCATTGTAGAATCACGTCTTGTCTGAAACCGTTCAGATAAGTGGTGGGGAGAGGGAGGTATCAGGGAGTTTCCCAAATGCTCCCTATTTCCTATTACAGTCCACTACTTCTGAGCAGAACCATACAGGTTTACCTGTGGGCCCCGGTCTTAGGTAGGGCACTATGAGGGAATAGGATGCTATTTGGGATGAACTAATGTCTTTCACAGTTCCAAGGTAAAAAGTCTTGACAGTCAGTCTCCTCTACGAGGAGAGGAAACATAAGAGCCATTTTTATTAATTTTACATTTACATTTAAGTCATTTAGTACAGGTGACTAATGTCTCTCTCCCTGGGGCCTGAGGGTGGAGATGTTCAGGTGACTAATGTCTTGTCTCCTCAAACAGCCTGGGGCCTGAGGGTGGAGATGTATCAGGTGACTAATGTCTTGTCTCCTCCCCTGGGGCCTGAGGGTGGAGATGTATCAGGTGACTAATGTCTTGTCTCCTCCCCTGGGGCCTGAGGGTTGAGATGTGTCAGGTGACTAATGTCTTGTCTCCTCCCCTGGGGCCTGAGGGTGGAGATGTATCAGGTGACTAATGTCTTGTCTCCTCCCCTGGGGCCTGAGGGTGGAGATGTATCAGGTGACTAATGTCTTGTCTCCTCCCCTGGGGCCTGAGGGTGGAGATGTATCAGGTGACTAATGTCTTGTCCCTTCCCCTGGGGCCTGAGGGTGGAGATGTGTCAGGTGACTAATGTCTTGTCTCCTCCCCTGGGGCCTGAGGGTGGAGATGTGTCAGGTGACTAATGTCTTGTCTCCTCCCCTGGGGCCTGAGGGTGGAGATGTGTCAGGTGACTAATGTCTTGTCTCCTCCCCTGGGGCCTGAGGGTGGAGATGTGTCAGGTGACTAATGTCTTGTCTCCTCCCCTGGGGCCTGAGGGTGGAGATGTGTCAGGTGACTAATGTCTTGTCTCCTCCCCTGGGGCCTGAGGGTGGAGATGTGTCAGGTGACTAATGTCTTGTCTCCTCCCCTGGGGCCTGAGGGTGGAGATGTGTCAGGTGACTAATGTCTTGTCTCCTCCCCTGGGGCCTGAGGGTGGAGATGTGTCAGGTGACTAATGTCTTGTCTCCTCCCCTGGGGCCTGAGGGTGGAGATGTGTCAGGTGACTAATGTCTTGTCTCCTCCCCTGGGGCCTGAGGGTGGAGATGTATCAGGTGACTAATGTCTTGTCTCCTCCCCTGGGGCCTGAGGGTGGAGATGTATCAGGTGACTAATGTCTTGTCTCCTCCCTGGGGCCTGAGGGTAGGGAGATGTGTCAGGTGACTAATGTCTTGTCTCCTCCCCTGGGGCCTGAGGGTGGAGATGTGTCAGGTGACTAATGTCTTGTCTCCTCCCCTGGGGCCTGAGGGTGGAGATGTGTCAGGTGACTAATGTCTTGTCTCCTCCCCTGGGGCCTGAGGGTGGAGATGTATCAGGTGACTAATGTCTTGTCTCCTCCCCTGGGGCCTGAGGGTTGAGATGTATCAGGTGACTAATGTCTTGTCTCCTCCCCTGGGGCCTGAGGGTGGAGATGTGTCAGGTGACTAATGTCTTGTCTCCTCCCCTGGGGCCTGAGGGTGGAGATGTGTCAGGTGACTAATGTCTTGTCTCCTCCCTGGGGCCTGAGGGTGGAGATGTGTCAGGTGACTAATGTCTTGTCTCCTCCCCTGGGGCCTGAGGGTGGAGATGTGTCAGGTGACTAATGTCTTGTCTCCTCCCCTGGGGCCTGAGGGTGGAGATGTGTCAGGTGACTAATGTCTTGTCTCCTCCCCTGGGGCCTGAGGGTGGAGATGTATCAGGTGACTAATGTCTTGTCTCCTCCCCTGGGGCCTGAGGGTGGAGATGTGTCAGGTGACTAATGTCTTGTCTCCTCCCCTGGGGCCTGAGGGTGGAGATGTGTCAGGTGACTAATGTCTTGTCTCCTCCCCTGGGGCCTGAGGGTGGAGATGTATCAGGTGACTAATGTCTTGTCTCCTCCCCTGGGGCCTGAGGGTGGAGATGTGTCAGGTGACTAATGTCTTGTCTCCTCCCCTGGGGCCTGAGGGTGGAGATGTGTCAGGTGACTAATGTCTTGTCTCCTCCCCTGGGGCCTGAGGGTGGAGATGTGTCAGGTGACTAATGTCTTGTCTCCTCCCCTGGGGCCTGAGGGTGGAGATGTATCAGGTGACTAATGTCTTGTCTCCTCCCCTGGGGCCTGAGGGTGGAGATGTATCAGGTGACTAATGTCTTGTCTCCTCCCCTGGGGCCTGAGGGTGGAGATGTGTCAGGTGACTAATGTCTTGTCTCCTCCCCTGGGGCCTGAGGGTGGAGATGTATCAGGTGACTAATGTCTTGTCTCCTCCCCTGGGGCCTGAGGGTGGAGATGTATCAGGTGACTAATGTCTTGTCTCCTCCCCTGGGGCCTGAGGGTGGAGATGTGTCAGGTGACTAATGTCTTGTCTCCTCCCCTGGGGCCTGAGGGTGGAGATGTGTCAGGTGACTAATGTCTTGTCTCCTCCCCTGGGGCCTGAGGGTGGAGATGTGTCAGGTGACTAATGTCTTGTCTCCTCCCCTGGGGCCTGAGGGTGGAGATGTGTCAGGTGACTAATGTCTTGTCTCCTCCCCTGGGGCCTGAGGGTGGAGATGTATCAGGTGACTAATGTCTTGTCTCCTCCCCTGGGGCCTGAGGGTGAGATGTATCAGGTGACTAATGTCTTGTCTCCTCCCCTGGGGCCTGAGGGTTGAGATGTGTCAGGTGACTAATGTCTTGTCTCTCCCCTGGGGCCTGAGGGTGGAGATGTGTCAGGTGACTAATGTCTTGTCTCCTCCCCTGGGGCCTGAGGGTGGAGATGTGTCAGGTGACTAATGTCTTGTCTCCTCCCCTGGGGCCTGAGGGTTGAGATGTGTCAGGTGACTAATGTCTTGTCTCCTCCCCTGGGGCCTGAGGGTGGAGATGTGTCAGGTGACTAATGTCTTGTCTCCTCCCCTGGGGCCTGAGGGTTGAGATGTATCAGGTGACTAATGTCTTGTCTCCTCCCCTGGGGCCTGAGGGTGGAGATGTGTCAGGTGACTAATGTCTTGTCTCCTCCCCTGGGGCCTGAGGGTTGAGATGTATCAGGTGACTAATGTCTTGTCTCCTCCCCTGGGGCCTGAGGGTGGAGATGTGTCAGGTGACTAATGTCTTGTCTCCTCCCCTGGGGCCTGAGGGTGGAGATGTGTCAGGTGACTAATGTCTTGTCTCCTCCCCCTGGGGCCTGAGGGTGGAGATGTATCAGGTGACTAATGTCTTGTCTCCTCCCCCTGGGGCCTGAGGGTGGAGATGTATCAGGTGACTAATGTCTTGTCTCCTCCCCTGGGGCCTGAGGGTGGAGATGTATCAGGTGACTAATGTCTTGTCTCCTCCCCTGGGGCCTGAGGGTGGAGATGTATCAGGTGACTAATGTCTTGTCTCCTCCCCTGGGGCCTGAGGGTGGAGATGTGTCAGGTGACTAATGTCTTGTCTCCTCCCCTGGGGCCTGAGGGTTGAGATGTATCAGGTGACTAATGTCTTGTCTCCTCCCCTGGGGCCTGAGGGTGGAGATGTATCAGGTGACTAATGTCTTGTCTCCTCCCCTGGGGCCTGAGGGTGGAGATGTATCAGGTGACTAATGTCTTGTCTCCTCCCCTGGGGCCTGAGGGTGGAGATGTGTCAGGTGACTAATGTCTTGTCTCCTCCCCTGGGGCCTGAGGGTGGAGATGTGTCAGACTAATGTCTTGTCTCTTCTCCTCTCCTGGGGCCTGAGGGTCAGGTGACTAATGTCTTGTCTCCTCTGGGGCCTGAGGGTTGAGATGTGTCAGGTGACTAATGTCTTGTCTCCTCCCCTGGGGCCTGAGGGTGGAGATGTCAGGTGACTAATGTCTTGTCTCCTCCCCTGGGGTGCTAATGTCTTGTCTCCTCCCCTGGGGCCTGAGGGTGGAGATGTCAGGTGACTCTTGTCTCCTCCCCCTGGGGTGTGACTAATGTCTTGTCTCTCCCCTGGGGCCTGAAGGTGACTAATGTGACTCTTGTCTCCTCCCTGGGGCCTGAGGGTGGAGATGAGATGTATCAGGTGACTAATGTCTTGTCTCCTCCCCTGGGGCCTGAGGGTAATGTCTTGTGTCTCCTCCCCTGGGGCCTGAGGGTGGAGATGTCAGGTGTGAGGGTGGGATGTGTCAGGTGACTAATGTCTTGTCTCCTCCCCTGGGGCCTGAGGGTGAGATGATCAGGTGACTAATGCCTCTTGTCTCCTCCCCTGGGGCCTGAGGGTGGAGATGTGTCAGGTGACTAATGTCTTGTCTCCTCCCCTGGGGCCTGAGGGTGGAGATGTATCAGACTAATGTCTTGTCTCCTCCCCTGGGGCCTGAGGGTGGAGATGTGTCAGGTGACTAATGTCTTGTCTCCTCCCCTGGGGCCTGAGGGTGGAGATGTGTCAGGTGACTAATGTCTTGTCTCCTCCCCTGGGGCCTGAGGGTGGAGATGTATCAGGTGACTAATGTCTTGTCTCCTCCCCTGGGGCCTGAGGGTGGAGATGTGTCAGGTGACTAATGTCTTGTCTCCTCCCCTGGGGCCTGAGGGTGGAGATGTGTCAGGTGACTAATGTCTTGTCTCCTCCCCTGGGGCCTGAGGGTGGAGATGTGTCAGGTGACTAATGTCTTGTCTCCTCCCCTGGGGCCTGAGGGTGGAGATGTGTCAGGTGACTAATGTCTTGTCTCCTCCCCTGGGGCCTGAGGGTGGAGATGTGTCAGGTGACTAATGTCTTGTCTCCTCCCCTGGGGCCTGAGGGGTGGAGATGTGTCAGGTGACTAATGTCTTGTCTCCTCCCCTGGGGCGTGAGGGTGGATGTCTTGTCTCTCCTCCCCTGGGGCCTGAGGGTGGATTATGTATCAGGTGACTAATGTCTTGTCTCCTCCCCTGGGGCCTGAGGGTGGAGATGTGTCAGGTGACTAATGTCTTGTCTCCTCCCCTGGGGCCTGAGGGTGGAGATGTGTCAGGTGACTAATGTCTTGTCTCCTCCCCTGGGGCCTGAGGGTGGAGATGTGTCAGGTGACTAATGTCTTGTCTCCTCCCCTGGGGCCTGAGGGTGGAGATGTGTCAGGTGACTAATGTCTTGTCTCCTCCCCTGGGGCCTGAGGGTGGAGATGTGTCAGGTGACTAATGTCTTGTCTCCTCCCCTGGGGCCTGAGGGTTGAGATGTGTCAGGTGACTAATGTCTTGTCTCCTCCCCTGGGGCCTGAGGGTGGAGATGTGTCAGGTGACTAATGTCTTGTCTCCTCCCCTGGGGCCTGAGGGTGGAGATGTGTCAGGTGACTAATGTCTTGTCTCCTCCCCTGGGGCCTGAGGGTTGAGATGTATCAGGTGACTAATGTCTTGTCTCCTCCCCTGGGGCCTGAGGGTGGAGATGTATCAGGTGACT
Organism: Oncorhynchus keta; assembly: GCF_023373465.1. NCBI lineage: Eukaryota > Metazoa > Chordata > Actinopteri > Salmoniformes > Salmonidae > Oncorhynchus > Oncorhynchus keta. The sequence goes on from NW_026280497.1 coordinate 16,006, forward strand.
AATGTCTTGTCTCCTCCCCTGGGGCCTGAGGGTGGAGATGTGTCAGGTGACTAATGTCTTGTCTCCTCCCCTGGGTCCTGAATGTGGAGATGTGTCAGACTCTTGGGGGGATTGCCTCCTCTCCTGGGGCCTGAGGGTGGAGATGTGTCAGACTCTTGGGGGGGATTGGCTCCTCTCCTGGGGCCTGAGGGTGGAGATGTCTCAGACTCTTGGGGGCATTGCCTCCTCTCCTGGGGCCTGAGGGTGGAGATGTCTCAGACTCTTGGGGGCATTGTCTCCTCTCCTGGGGCCTGAATGTGGAGATGTGTCAGACTCTTGGGGGGATTGGCTCCTCTCCTGGGGCCTGAATGTGGAGATGTGTCAGACTCTTGGGGGGATTGCCTCCTCTCCTGGGTCCTGAATGTGGAGATGTGTCAGACTCTTGGGGGGATTGCCTCCTCTCCTGGGTCCTGAATGTGGAGATGTGTCAGACTCTTGGGGGGATTGGCTCCTCTCCTGGGGCCTGAGGGTGGAGATGTGTCAGACTCTTGGAGGGATTGCCTCCTCTCCTGGGGCCTGAGGGTGTAGATGTGTCAGACTCTTGGGGGCATTGCCTCCTCTCCTGTTCGCTGTGTAGTGGAGGTGGTTACAGGTAATGAATAACCTTCTCTGCAAGGTCCTGTGACTTCAAATTATTGTGTAGCTCCTGTGTTCTCTCCTGTGTTCTCTCCTGTGTTCCCTCGTGTGTTCTCTCCTGTGTTCTCTCCTGTGTTCTCTCCTGTGTTCTCTCCTGTGTTCTCTCCTGTGTTCTCTCTGTTTCCTCTCCTGTGTTCTCTCTGTTTCCTCTCCTGTGTTCTCTCTGTTTCCTCTACCGTGTTCTCTCCTGTTCTCTCTGTTTCCTCTCCTGTGTTCTCTCCTGTTCTCTCTGTTTTCTCTCCTGTGTTCTCTCCTGTTCTCTCTGTTTCCTCTCCTGTGTTCTCCCCTGTGTTCTCTGTTTCCTCTCCTGTGTTCTCTCCTGTGTTCTCTCCTGTGTTCTCTCCTGTTCTCTCTGTTTCCTCTCCTGTGTTCTCTCCTGTGTTCTCTCCTGTGTTCTCTCCTGTTCACTCTGTTTCCTCTCCTGTGTTCTCCCCTGTGTTCTCTGTTTCCTCTCCTGTGTTCTCTCCTGTTCTCTCTGTTTCCTCTCCTGTGTTCTCTCCTGTGTTCTCTCTGTTTCCTCTCCTGTGTTCTCTCCTGTTCTCTCTGTTTCCTCTCCTGTGTTCTCTCCTGTGTTCTCCCCTGTGTTCTCTGTTTCCTCTCCTGTGTTCTCTCCTGTGTTCTCTGTTTCCTCTCCTGTGTTCTCTCCTGTGTTCTCCCCTGTGTTCTCTGTTTCCTCTCCTGTGTTCTCTCCTGTGTTCTCTCCTGTGTTCTCTCCTGTGTTCTCCCCTGTGTTCTCTGTTTCCTCTCCTGTGTTCTCTCCTGTGTTCTCTCCTGTGTTCTCTCCTGTGTTCTCTCCTGTGTTCTCTCCTGTGTTCTCTCCTGTGTTCTCTGTTTCCTCTCCTGTGTTCTCTCCTGTGTTCTCCCCTGTGTTCTCTGTTTCCTCTCCTGTGTTCTCTCCTGTGTTCTCTCCTGTGTTCTCTCCTGTGTTCTCCCCTGTGTTCTCTGTTTCCTCTCCTGTGTTCTCTCCTGTGTTCTCTCCTGTGTTCTCTCCTGTGTTCTCTCCTGTGTTCTCTCCTGTGTTCTCTCCTTTGTTCTCTCCTGTGTTCTCTCCTGTGTTCTCTCCTGTGTTCTCTCCTGTGTTCTCTCCTGTGTTCTCTCCTGTGTTCTCTCCTGTGTTCTCTCCTATGTTCTCTCCTGTGTTCTCTCCTGTGTTCTCTCCTTTGTTCTCTCCCGTGTTCTCTCCTGTGTTCTCTCCTGTGTTCTCTCCTTTGTTCTCTCCTGTGTTCTCTCCTGTGTTCTCTCCTTTGTTCTCTCCCGTGTTCTCTCCTGTGTTCTCTCCTGTGTTCTCTCCTGTGTTCTCTCCTGTGTTCTCTCCTGTGTTCTCTCCTGTGTTCTCTCCTGTGTTAGACACCTGACAACTTTGTTTAAGCTCCTCAGTTTAATGTCAGTCTAGTGACATATACAGGGCCTCTTTTCCCTGGGCTGTACCCTGTTCTCCCTTCTATATCTATAACTAGCTATAACACAGTGGTCATGCAGGGTCTCTTCCCTGGCCTGTACCCACGTCTGTAACTAGCTACAACACAGTGGTCATGCAGGGCCTCTTCCCTGGCCTGTACCCACGTCTGTAACTAGCTATAACACAGTGGTCATGCAGGGCCTCTTCCCTGGCCTGTACCCACGTCTGTAACTAGCTATAACACAGTGGTCATGCAGGGCCTCTTCCCTGGCCTGTACCCACGTCTGTAACTAGCTATAACACAGTGGTCATGCAGGGCCTCTTTACCCTGGCCTGTACCCACGTCTGTAACTAGCTACAACACAGTGGTCATGCAGGGCCTCTTTTCCCTGGCCTGTACCCACGTCTGTAACTAGCCCTACACAGTGGTCATACAGGGCCTCTTCCCTGGCCTGTACCCACGTCTGTAACTAGCTATAACACAGTGGTCATGCAGGGCCTTTTCCCTGGCCTGTACCCACGTCTGTAACTAGCTATAACACAGTGGTCATGCAGGGTCTCTTCCCTGGCCTGTACCCACGTCTGTAACTAGCTACAACACAGTGGTCATGCAGGGCCTCTTCCCTGGCCTGTACCCACGTCTGTAACTAGCTATAACACAGTGGTCATGCAGGGCCTCTTCCCTGGCCTGTACCCATGTCTGTAACTAGCTACAACACAGTGGTCATGCAGGGCCTCTTCCCTGGCCTGTACCCACGTCTGTAACTAGCTATAACACAGTGGTCATGCAGGGCCTCTTTTCCCTGGCCTGTACCCACGTCTGTAACTAGCTACAACACAGTGGTCATGCAGGGCCTCTTCCCTGGCCTGTACCCACGTCTGTAACTAGCTACAACACAGTGGTCATGCAGGGCCTCTTCCCTGGCCTGTACCCACGTCTGTAACTAGCTACAACACAGTGGTCATGCAGGGCCTCTTCCCTGGCCTGTACCCACGTCTGTAACTAGCTATAACACAGTGGTCATGCAGGGCCTCTTCCCTGGCCTGTACCCACGTCTGTAACTAGCTATAACACAGTGGTCATTCAGGGACTCTTTTCCTGGCCTGTACCCACGTCTGTAACTAGCTATAACACAGTGGTCATGCAGGGCCTCTTTACCCTGGCCTGTACCCACGTCTATAACTAGCTATAACACAGTGGTCATGCAGGGCCTCTTCCCTGGCCTGTACCCACGTCTGTAACTAGCTATAACACAGTGGTCATGCAGGGCCTCTTCCCTGGCCTGTACCCACGTCTATAACTAGCTACAACACAGTGGTCATGCAGGGCCTCTTCCCTGGCCTGTACCCACGTCTGTAACTAGCTATAACACAGTGGTCATTCAGGGCCTCTTCCCTGGCCTGTACCCACGTCTGTAACTAGCTATAACACAGTGGTCATGCAGGGTCTCTTCCCTGGCCTGTACCCACGTCTGTAACTAGCTATAACACAGTGGTCATGCAGGGCCTCTTCCCTGGCCTGTACCCACGTCTGTAACTAGCTATAACACAGTGGTCATTCAGGGCCTCTTCCCTGGCCTGTACCCACGTCTGTAACTAGCTATAACACAGTGGTCATTCAGGGACTCTTTTCCCTGGCCTGTACCCACGTCTATAACTAGCTATAACACAGTGGTCATTCAGGGACTCTTTTCCCTGGCCTGTACCCACGTCTATAACTAGCTATAACACAGTGGTCATTCAGGGACTCTTTTCCCTGGCCTGTACCCACGTCTGTAACTAGCTATAACACAGTGGTCATTCAGGGACTCTTTTCCCTGGCCTGTACCCACGTCTATAACTAGCTATAACACAGTGGTCATGCAGGGCCTCTTCCCTGGCCTGTACCCACGTCTGTAACTAGCTATAACACAGTGGTCATGCAGGGCCTCTTCCCTGGCCTGTACCCACGTCTATAACTAGCCCTACACAGTGGTCATGCAGGGCCTCTTCCCTGGCCTGTACCCACGTCTATAACTAGCTATAACACCGTGGTCATGCAGGGCCTCTTCCCTGGCCTGTACCCACGTCTATAACTAGCCCTACACAGTGGTCATGCAGGGCCTCTTCCCTGGCCTGTACCCACGTCTGTAACTAGCTATAACACAGTGGTCATGCAGGGTCTCTTCCCTGGCCTGTACCCACGTCTGTAACTAGCTATAACACAGTGGTCATGCAGGGCCTCTTCCCTGGCCTGTACCCACGTCTGTAACTAGCTATAACACAGTGGTCATGCAGGGCCTCTTTACCCTGGCCTGTACCCACGTCTGTAACTAGCTATAACACAGTGGTCATGCAGGGCCTCTTTACCCTGGCCTGTACCCACATCTGTAACTAGCTATAACACAGTGGTCATGCAGGGCCTCTTCCCTGGCCTGTACCCACGTCTGTAACTAGCTATAACACAGTGGTCATGCAGGGCCTCTTCCCTGGCCTGTACCCACGTCTATAACTAGCTACAACACAGTGGTCATGCAGGGCCTCTTCCCTGGCCTGTACCCACGTCTGTAACTAGCTATAACACAGTGGTCATGCAGGGCCTCTTCCCTGGCCTGTACCCACGTCTCTAACTAGCTATAACACAGTGGTCATACAGGGCCTCTTCCCTGGCCTGTACCCACGTCTCTAACTAGCTATAACACAGTGGTCATACAGGGCCTCTTCCCTGGCCTGTACCCACGTCTGTAACTAGCTATAACACAGTGGTCATGCAGGGCCTCTTCCCTGGCCTGTACCCACGTCTGTAACTAGCTATAACACAGTGGTCATGCAGGGCCTCTTCCCTGGCCTGTACCCACGTCTGTAACTAGCTATAACACAGTGGTCATGCAGGGCCTCTTCCCTGGCCTGTACCCACGTCTGTAACTAGCTATAACACAGTGGTCATGCAGGGCCTCTTCCCTGTCCTGTACCCACGTCTGTAACTAGCCCTACACAGTGGTCATGCAGGGCCTCTTCCCTGGCCTGTACCCACGTCTGTAACTAGCTATAACACAGTGGTCATACAGGGCCTCTTCCCTGGCCTGTACCCACGTCTGTAACTAGCTATAACACAGTGGTCATGCAGGGCCTCTTCCCTGGCCTGTACCCACGTCTGTAACTAGCTATAACACAGTGGTCATGCAGGGCCTCTTCCCTGTCCTGTACCCACGTCTGTAACTAGCCCTACACAGTGGTCATGCAGGGTCTCTTCCCTGGCCTGTACCCACGTCTGTAACTAGCTATAACACAGTGGTCATGCAGGGCCTCTTCCCTGGCCTGTACCCACGTCTGTAACTAGCCCTATACAGTGGTCATGCAGGGCCTCTTTACTCTGGCCTGTACCCACGTCTGTAACTAGCCCTACACAGTGGTCATGCAGGGCCTCTTTACCCTGGCCTGTACCCACGTCTGTAACTAGCTATAACACAGTGGTCATGCAGGGCCTCTTCCCTGGCCTGTACCCACGTCTGTAACTAGCTATAACACAGTGGTCATGCAGGGCCTCTTTACCCTGGCCTGTACCCACGTCTGTAACTAGCTACAACACAGTGGTCATGCAGGGCCTCTTTTCCCTGGCCTGTACCCACGTCTGTAACTAGCCCTACACAGTGGTCATACAGGGCCTCTTCCCTGGCCTGTACCCACGTCTGTAACTAGCTATAACACAGTGGTCATGCAGGGCCTTTTCCCTGGCCTGTACCCACGTCTGTAACTAGCTATAACACAGTGGTCATGCAGGGTCTCTTCCCTGGCCTGTACCCACGTCTGTAACTAGCTACAACACAGTGGTCATGCAGGGCCTCTTCCCTGGCCTGTACCCACGTCTGTAACTAGCTATAACACAGTGGTCATGCAGGGCCTCTTCCCTGGCCTGTACCCACGTCTGTAACTAGCTACAACACAGTGGTCATGCAGGGCCTCTTCCCTGGCCTGTACCCACGTCTGTAACTAGCTATAACACAGTGGTCATGCAGGGCCTCTTTTCCCTGGCCTGTACCCACGTCTGTAACTAGCTACAACACAGTGGTCATGCAGGGCCTCTTCCCTGGCCTGTACCCACGTCTGTAACTAGCTATAACACAGTGGTCATGCAGGGCCTCTTCCCTGGCCTGTACCCACGTCTGTAACTAGCTACAACACAGTGGTCATGCAGGGCCTCTTCCCTGGCCTGTACCCACGTCTGTAACTAGCTACAACACAGTGGTCATGCAGGGCCTCTTTACCCTGGCCTGTACCCACGTCTGTAACTAGCTACAACACAGTGGTCATGCAGGGCCTCTTCCCTGGCCTGTACCCACGTCTGTAACTAGCTATAACACAGTGGTCATGCAGGGCCTCTTCCCTGGCCTGTACCCACGTCTGTAACTAGCTATAACACAGTGGTCATTCAGGGACTCTTTTCCCTGGCCTGTACCCACGTCTGTAACTAGCTATAACACAGTGGTCATGCAGGGCCTCTTTACCCTGGCCTGTACCCACGTCTATAACTAGCTATAACACAGTGGTCATGCAGGGCCTCTTCCCTGGCCTGTACCCACGTCTGTAACTAGCTATAACACAGTGGTCATGCAGGGCCTCTTCCCTGGCCTGTACCCACGTCTATAACTAGCTACAACACAGTGGTCATGCAGGGCCTCTTCCCTGGCCTGTACCCACGTCTGTAACTAGCTATAACACAGTGGTCATTCAGGGCCTCTTCCCTGGCCTGTACCCACGTCTGTAACTAGCTATAACACAGTGGTCATGCAGGGTCTCTTCCTGGCCTGTACCCACGTCTGTAACTAGCTATAACACAGTGGTCATGCAGGGCCTCTTCCCTGGCCTGTACCCACGTCTGTAACTAGCTATAACACAGTGGTCATTCAGGGCCTCTTCCCTGGCCTGTACCCACGTCTGTAACTAGCTATAACACAGTGGTCATTCAGGGACTCTTTTCCCTGGCCTGTACCCACGTCTATAACTAGCTATAACACAGTGGTCATTCAGGGACTCTTTTCCCTGGCCTGTACCCACGTCTATAACTAGCTATAACACAGTGGTCATTCAGGGACTCTTTTCCCTGGCCTGTACCCACGTCTGTAACTAGCTATAACACAGTGGTCATTCAGGGACTCTTTTCCCTGGCCTGTACCCACGTCTATAACTAGCTATAACACAGTGGTCATGCAGGGCCTCTTCCCTGGCCTGTACCCACGTCTGTAACTAGCTATAACACAGTGGTCATGCAGGGCCTCTTCCCTGGCCTGTACCCACGTCTATAACTAGCCCTACACAGTGGTCATGCAGGGCCTCTTCCCTGGCCTGTACCCACGTCTATAACTAGCTATAACACCGTGGTCATGCAGGGCCTCTTCCCTGGCCTGTACCCACGTCTATAACTAGCCCTACACAGTGGTCATGCAGGGCCTCTTCCCTGGCCTGTACCCACGTCTGTAACTAGCTATAACACAGTGGTCATGCAGGGTCTCTTCCTGGCCTGTACCCACGTCTGTAACTAGCTATAACACAGTGGTCATGCAGGGCCTCTTCCCTGGCCTGTACCCACGTCTGTAACTAGCTATAACACAGTGGTCATGCAGGGCCTCTTTACCCTGGCCTGTACCCACGTCTGTAACTAGCTATAACACAGTGGTCATGCAGGGCCTCTTTACCCTGGCCTGTACCCACATCTGTAACTAGCTATAACACAGTGGTCATGCAGGGCCTCTTCCCTGGCCTGTACCCACGTCTGTAACTAGCTATAACACAGTGGTCATGCAGGGCCTCTTCCCTGGCCTGTACCCACGTCTATAACTAGCTACAACACAGTGGTCATGCAGGGCCTCTTCCTGGCCTGTACCCACGTCTGTAACTAGCTACAACACAGTGGTCATGCAGGGCCTCTTCCCTGGCCTGTACCCACGTCTCTAACTAGCTATAACACAGTGGTCATACAGGGCCTCTTCCCTGGCCTGTACCCACGTCTCTAACTAGCTATAACACAGTGGTCATACAGGGCCTCTTCCCTGGCCTGTACCCACGTCTGTAACTAGCTATAACACAGTGGTCATGCAGGGCCTCTTCCCTGGCCTGTACCCACGTCTGTAACTAGCTATAACACAGTGGTCATGCAGGGCCTCTTCCCTGGCCTGTACCCACGTCTGTAACTAGCTATAACACAGTGGTCATGCAGGGCCTCTTCCCTGGCCTGTACCCACGTCTGTAACTAGCTATAACACAGTGGTCATGCAGGGCCTCTTCCTGTCCTGTACCCACGTCTGTAACTTGCCCTACACAGTGGTCATGCAGGGCCTCTTCCCTGGCCTGTACCCACGTCTGTAACTAGCTATAACACAGTGGTCATACAGGGCCTCTTCCCTGGCCTGTACCCACGTCTGTAACTAGCTATAACACAGTGGTCATGCAGGGCCTCTTCCTGGCCTGTACCCACGTCTGTAACTAGCTATAACACAGTGGTCATGCAGGGCCTCTTCCCTGTCCTGTACCCACGTCTGTAACTAGCCCTACACAGTGGTCATGCAGGGTCTCTTCCCTGGCCTGTACCCACGTCTGTAACTAGCTATAACACAGTGGTCATGCAGGGCCTCTTCCCTGGCCTGTACCCACGTCTGTAACTAGCCCTATACAGTGGTCATGCAGGGCCTCTTTACTCTGGCCTGTACCCACGTCTGTAACTAGCCCTACACAGTGGTCATGCAGGGCCTCTTTACCCTGGCCTGTACCCACGTCTGTAACTAGCTATAACACAGTGGTCATGCAGGGCCTCTTCCCTGGCCTGTACCCACGTCTGTAACTAGTTATAACACAGTGGTCATGCAGGGCCTCTTCCCTGGCCTGTACCCACGTCTGTAACTAGCTATAACACAGTGGTCATGCAGGGCCTCTTCCCTGGCCTGTACCCACATCTGTAACTAGCTACAACACAGTGGTCATGCAGGGCCTCTTTACCCTGGCCTGTACCCACGTCTATAACTAGCTATAACACAGTGGTCATGCAGGGCCTCTTCCCTGGCCTGTACCCACGTCTGTAACTAGCTATAACACAGTGGTCATGCAGGGCCTCTTCCCTGGCCTGTACCCATGTCTATAACTAGCTATAACACAGTGGTCATGCAGGGCCTCTTCCCTGGCCTGTACCCACGTCTGTAACTAGCTATAACACAGTGGTCATGCAGGGCCTCTTCCCTGGCCTGTACCCACGTCTGTAACTAGCTACAACACAGTGGTCATGCAGGGCCTCTTCCCTGGCCTGTACCCACGTCTGTAACTAGCTATAACACAGTGGTCATGCAGGGCCTCTTTACCCTGGCCTGTACCCACGTCTATAACTAGCTATAACACAGTGGTCATGCAGGGCCTCTTCCCTGGCCTGTACCCACGTCTATAACTAGCTATAACACAGTGGTCATGCAGGGCCTCTTTTCCCTGGCCTGTACCCACGTCTATAACTAGCTATAACACAGTGGTCATGCAGGGCCTCTTCCCTGGCCTGTACCCACGTCTATAACTAGCTATAACACAGTGGTCATGCAGGGCCTCTTCCCTGGCCTGTACCCACGTCTATAACTAGCTATAACACAGTGGTCATGCAGGGCCTCTTTTCCCTGGCCTGTACCCACGTCTATAAGTAGCTACAACACAGTGGTCATGCAGGGCCTCTTTTCCCTGGCCTGTACCCACGTCTATAACTAGCTACAACACAGTGGTCATGCAGGGCCTCTTTTCCCTGGCCTGTACCCACGTCTGTAACTAGCTATAACACAGTGGTCATGCAGGGCCTCTTCCCTGGCCTGTACCCACGTCTGTAACTAGCTATAACACAGTGGTCATGCAGGGCCTCTTCCCTGGCCTGTACCCACGTCTATAACTAGCTATAACACAGTGGTCATGCAGGATCTCTTTACCCTGGCCTGTACCCACGTCTATAACTAGCCCTACACAGCGGTCATGCAGGATCTCTTTACCCTGGCCTGTACCCACGTCTGTAACTAGCTATAACACAGTGGTCATGCAGGGCCTCTTCCCTGGCCTGTACCCACGTCTGTAACTAGCTACAACACAGTGGTCATGCAGGGTCTCTTCCCTGGCCTGTACCCACGTCTGTAACTAGCTACAACACAGTGGTCATGCAGGGCCTCTTCCCTGGCCTGTACCCACGTCTGTAACTAGCCCTACACAGTGGTCATACAGGGCCTCTTCCCTGGCCTGTACCCACGTCTATAACTAGCTATAACACAGTGGTCATGCAGGGCCTCTTCCCTGGCCTGTACCCACGTCTGTAACTAGCTATAACACAGTGGTCATGCAGGGTCTCTTCCCTGGCCTGTACCCACGTCTATAACTAGCCCTACACAGTGGTCATGCAGGGCCTCTTCCCTGGCCTGTACCCACGTCTATAACTAGCTATAACACCGTGGTCATGCAGGGCCTCTTCCCTGGCCTGTACCCACGTCTATAACTAGCCCTACACAGTGGTCATGCAGGGCCTCTTCCCTGGCCTGTACCCACGTCTGTAACTAGCTATAACACAGTGGTCATGCAGGGTCTCTTCCCTGGCCTGTACCCACGTCTGTAACTAGCTATAACACAGTGGTCATGCAGGGCCTCTTCCTGGCCTGTACCCACGTCTGTAACTAGCTATAACACAGTGGTCATGCAGGGCCTCTTTACCCTGGCCTGTACCCACGTCTGTAACTAGCTATAACACAGTGGTCATGCAGGGCCTCTTTACCCTGGCCTGTACCCACATCTGTAACTAGCTATAACACAGTGGTCATGCAGGGCCTCTTCCCTGGCCTGTACCCACGTCTGTAACTAGCTATAACACAGTGGTCATGCAGGGCCTCTTCCCTGGCCTGTACCCACGTCTATAACTAGCTACAACACAGTGGTCATGCAGGGCCTCTTCCCTGGCCTGTACCCACGTCTGTAACTAGCTACAACACAGTGGTCATGCAGGGCCTCTTCCCTGGCCTGTACCCACGTCTCTAACTAGCTATAACACAGTGGTCATACAGGGCCTCTTTCCCCTGTCCTGTACCCACGTCTCTAACTAGCTATAACACAGTGGTCATACAGGGCCTCTTCCCTGGCCTGTACCCACGTCTGTAACTAGCTATAACACAGTGGTCATGCAGGGCCTCTTCCCTGGCCTGTACCCACGTCTGTAACTAGCTATAACACAGTGGTCATGCAGGGCCTCTTCCCTGGCCTGTACCCACGTCTGTAACTAGCTATAACACAGTGGTCATGCAGGGCCTCTTCCCTGGCCTGTACCCACGTCTGTAACTAGCTATAACACAGTGGTCATGCAGGGCCTCTTCCCTGTCCTGTACCCACGTCTGTAACTTGCCCTACACAGTGGTCATGCAGGGCCTCTTCCCTGGCCTGTACCCACGTCTGTAACTAGCTATAACACAGTGGTCATACAGGGCCTCTTCCCTGGCCTGTACCCACGTCTGTAACTAGCTATAACACAGTGGTCATGCAGGGCCTCTTCCCTGGCCTGTACCCACGTCTGTAACTAGCTATAACACAGTGGTCATGCAGGGCCTCTTCCCTGTCCTGTACCCACGTCTGTAACTAGCCCTACACAGTGGTCATGCAGGGTCTCTTCCCTGGCCTGTACCCACGTCTGTAACTAGCTATAACACAGTGGTCATGCAGGGCCTCTTCCTGGCCTGTACCCACGTCTGTAACTAGCCCTATACAGTGGTCATGCAGGGCCTCTTTACTCTGGCCTGTACCCACGTCTGTAACTAGCCCTACACAGTGGTCATGCAGGGCCTCTTTACCCTGGCCTGTACCCACGTCTGTAACTAGCTATAACACAGTGGTCATGCAGGGCCTCTTCCTGGCCTGTACCCACGTCTGTAACTAGTTATAACACAGTGGTCATGCAGGGCCTCTTCCCTGGCCTGTACCCACGTCTGTAACTAGCTATAACACAGTGGTCATGCAGGGCCTCTTCCCTGGCCTGTACCCACATCTGTAACTAGCTACAACACAGTGGTCATGCAGGGCCTCTTTACCCTGGCCTGTACCCACGTCTATAACTAGCCCTACACAGTGGTCATGCAGGGCCTCTTCCCTGGCCTGTACCCACGTCTGTAACTAGCTATAACACAGTGGTCATGCAGGGCCTCTTCCCTGGCCTGTACCCATGTCTATAACTAGCTATAACACAGTGGTCATGCAGGGCCTCTTCCCTGGCCTGTACCCACGTCTATAACTAGCTATAACACAGTGGTCATGCAGGGTCTCTTCCACGTCTATAACTAGCTACAACACAGTGGTCATGCAGAGCCTCTTCCCTGGCCTGTACCCACGTCTGTAACTAGCTATAACACAGTGGTCATGCAGGGCCTCTTTACCCTGGCCTGTACCCACGTCTATAACTAGCTATAACACAGTGGTCATGCAGGGCCTCTTCCCTGGCCTGTACCCACGTCTATAACTAGCTATAACACAGTGGTCATGCAGGGCCTCTTTCCCTGGCCTGTACCCACGTCTATAACTAGCTATAACACAGTGGTCATGCAGGGCCTCTTCCTGGCCTGTACCCACGTCTATAACTAGCTATAACACAGTGGTCATGCAGGGCCTCTTCCCTGGCCTGTACCCACGTCTATAACTAGCTATAACACAGTGGTCATGCAGGGCCTCTTTTCCCTGGCCTGTACCCACGTCTATAAGTAGCTACAACACAGTGGTCATGCAGGGCCTCTTTTCCCTGGCCTGTACCCACGTCTATAACTAGCTACAACACAGTGGTCATGCAGGGCCTCTTTTCCCTGGCCTGTACCCACGTCTGTAACTAGCTATAACACAGTGGTCATGCAGGGCCTCTTCCCTGGCCTGTACCCACGTCTGTAACTAGCTATAACACAGTGGTCATGCAGGGCCTCTTCCCTGGCCTGTACCCACGTCTATAACTAGCTATAACACAGTGGTCATGCAGGATCTCTTTACCCTGGCCTGTACCCACGTCTATAACTAGCCCTACACAGCGGTCATGCAGGATCTCTTTACCCTGGCCTGTACCCACGTCTGTAACTAGCTATAACACAGTGGTCATGCAGGGCCTCTTCCCTGGCCTGTACCCACGTCTGTAACTAGCTACAACACAGTGGTCATGCAGGGTCTCTTCCCTGGCCTGTACCCACGTCTGTAACCTACAACACAGTGGTCTGCAGGGCCTCTTCCCTAACTACGTCTGTAACTAGCCCTACACAGTGGTCATACAGGGCCTCTTCCCTGGCCTGTACCCACGTCTATAACTAGCTATAACACAGTGGTCATGCAGGGCCTCTTCCCTGGCCTGTACCCACGTCTGTAACTAGCTATAACACAGTGGTCATGCAGGGTCTCTTCCCTGGCCTGTACCCACGTCTGTAACTAGCTATAACACAGTGGTCATGCAGGGCCTCTTCCCTGGCCTGTACCCACGTCTGTAACTAGCTATAACACAGTGGTCATTCAGGGCCTCTTCCCTGGCCTGTACCCACGTCTGTAACTAGCTATAACACAGTGGTCATTCAGGGACTCTTTTCCCTGGCCTGTACCCACGTCTATAACTAGCTATAACACAGTGGTCATTCAGGGACTCTTTTCCCTGGCCTGTACCCACGTCTATAACTAGCTATAACACAGTGGTCATTCAGGGACTCTTCCCTGGCCTGTACCCACGTCTGTAACTAGCTATAACACAGTGGTCATTCAGGGACTCTTTTCCCTGGCCTGTACCCACGTCTATAACTAGCTATAACACAGTGGTCATGCAGGGCCTCTTCCTGGCCTGTACCCACGTCTGTAACTAGCTATAACACAGTGGTCATGCAGGGCCTCTTCCCCTGGCCTGTACCCACGTCTGTAACTAGCCCTACACAGTGGTCATGCAGGGCCTCTTCCCTGGCCTGTACCCACGTCTATAACTAGCAATAACACCAGTGGTCATGCAGGGCCTCTTCCCTGGCCTGTACCCACGTCTATAACTAGCCCTACACAGTGGTCATGCAGGGCCTCTTCCCTGGCCTGTACCCACGTCTGTAACTAGCTATAACACAGTGGTCATGCAGGGGCCTCTTAGCTATAACACCATGGCCTGCCTGTACCCACGTCTGTAACTAGCTATAACACAGTGGTCATGCAGGGCCTCTTCCCCTGGCCTGTACCCACGTCTGTAACTAGCTATAACACAGTGGTCATGCAGGGCCTCTTCCCTGGCCTGTACCCACGTCTGTAACTAGCTATAACACAGTGGTCATGCAGGGCCTCTTCCCTGGCCTGTACCCACGTCTGTAACTAGCTATAACACAGTGGTCATGCAGGGCCTCTTCCCTGGCCTGTACCCACGTCTGTAACTAGCTATAACACAGTGGTCATGCAGGGCCTCCACCCTGGCCTGTACCCATGTCTGTAACTAGCTATAACACAGTGGTCATGCAGGGCCTCTTTCCCTGGCCTGTACCCACGTCTGTAACTAGCTATAACACAGTGGTCATGCAGGGCCTCTTCCCTGGCCTGTACCCACGTCTGTAACTAGCTATAACACAGTGGTCATGCAGGGCCTCTTCCTGGCCTGTACCCACGTCTATAACTAGCTACAACACAGTGGTCATGCAGGGCCTCTTCCCTGGCCTGTACCCACGTCTGTAACTAGCTATAACACAGTGGTCATGCAGGGCCTCTTCCCTGGCCTGTACCCACGTCTCTAACTAGCTATAACACAGTGGTCATACAGGGCCTCTTCCCTGGCCTGTACCCACGTCTCTAACTAGCTATAACACAGTGGTCATACAGGGCCTCTTCCCTGGCCTGTACCCACGTCTGTAACTAGCTATAACACAGTGGTCATGCAGGGCCTCTTCCCTGGCCTGTACCCACGTCTGTAACTAGCTATAACACAGTGGTCATGCAGGGCCTCTTCCCTGGCCTGTACCCACGTCTGTAACTAGCTATAACACAGTGGTCATGCAGGGCCTCTTCCCCTGGCCTGTACCCACGTCTGTAACTAGCTATAACACAGTGGTCATGCAGGGCCTCTTCCTGTCCTGTACCCACGTCTGTAACTAGCCCTACACAGTGGTCATGCAGGGCCTCTTCCCTGGCCTGTACCCACGTCTGTAACTAGCTATAACACAGTGGTCATACAGGGCCTCTTCCCTGGCCTGTACCCACGTCTGTAACTAGCTATAACACAGTGGTCATGCAGGGCCTCTTCCCTGGCCTGTACCCACGTCTATAACTAGCTATAACACAGTGGTCATGCAGGGCCTCATCCCTGGCCTGTACCCACGTCTATAACTAGCTATAACACAGTGGTCATGCAGGACCTCTTCCCTGGCCTGTACCCACGTCTGTAACTAGCTACAACACAGTGGTCATGCAGGGCCTCTTCCCTGGCCTGTACCCACGTCTGTAACTAGCTATAACACAGTGGTCATGGAGGGCCTCTTCCCTGTCCTGTACCCACGTCTGTAACTAGCCCTACACAGTGGTTATGCAGGGTCTCTTCCCTGGCCTGTACCCACGTCTGTAACTAGCTATAACACAGTGGTCATGCAGGGCCTCTTCCTGGCCTGTACCCACGTCTGTAACTAGCCCTATACAGTGGTCATGCAGGGCCTCTTTACCCTGGCCTGTACCCACGTCTGTAACTAGCTATAACACAGTGGTCATGCAGGGCCTCTTTTCCCTGGCCTGTACCCACGTCTGTAACTAGCCCTACACAGTGGTCATGCAGGGCCTCTTTACCCTGGCCTGTACCCACGTCTGTAACTAGCTATAACACAGTGGTCATGCAGGGCCTCTTCCTGGCCTGTACCCACGTCTGTAACTAGCTATAACACAGTGGTCATGCAGGGCCTCTTCCCTGGCCTGTACCCACGTCTGTAACTAGCCCTACACAGTGGTCATGCAGGGCCTCTTTACCCTGGCCTGTACCCACGTCTGTAACTAGCTATAACACAGTGGTCATGCAGGGCCTCTTCCCTGGCCTGTACCCACGTCTGTAACTAGTTATAACACAGTGGTCATGCAGGGCCTCTTCCCTGGCCTGTACCCACGTCTGTAACTAGCTATAACACAGTGGTCATGCAGGGCCTCTTCCCCTGGCCTGTACCCACGTCTGTAACTAGCTACAACACAGTGGTCATGCAGGGCCTCTTTACCCTGGCCTGTACCCACGTCTATAACTAGCTATAACACAGTGGTCATGCAGGGCCTCTTCCCTGGCCTGTACCCACGTCTATAACTAGCTATAACACAGTGGTCATGCAGGGCCTCTTTACCCTGGCCTGTACCCAGGTCTGTAACTAGCTACAACACAGTGGTCATGCAGGGACCCACGTCTGTAACTAGCTATAACACAGTGGTCATGCAGGGCCTCTTCCTGGTACCCACGTCTATAACTAGCTATAACACAGTGGTCATGCAGGGCCTCTTCCCTGGCCTGTACCCACGTCTATAACTAGCTACAACACAGTGGTCATGCAGGGCCTTTACCCTGGCCTGTACCCACGTCTATAACTAGCTACAACACAGTGGTCATGCAGGGCCTCTTCCCTGGCCTGTAC
This sequence comes from Oncorhynchus keta, assembly GCF_023373465.1. Taxonomy (NCBI): domain Eukaryota; kingdom Metazoa; phylum Chordata; class Actinopteri; order Salmoniformes; family Salmonidae; genus Oncorhynchus; species Oncorhynchus keta. The sequence goes on from NW_026280497.1 coordinate 32,677, forward strand.
CCACGTCTATAACTAGCTATAACACAGTGGTCATGCAGGGCCTCTTCCCTGGCCTGTACCCACGTCTATAACTAGCTATAACACAGTGGTCATACAGGGCCTCTTCCCTGGCCTGTACCCACGTCTATAACTAGCTACAACACAGTGGTCATGCAGGGCCTCTTCCCTGGCCTGTACCCACGTCTATAACTAGCTACAACACAGTGGTCATGCAGGGCCTCTTCCCTGGCCTGTACCCACGTCTGTAACTAGCTACAACACAGTGGTCATGCAGGGCCTCTTCCCTGGCCTGTACCACGTCTGTAACTAGCTACAACACAGTGGTCATGCAGGGCCTCTTCCCTGGCCTGTACCCACGTCTATAACTAGCTACAACACAGTGGTCAAGGGCCTCTTCCCTGGCCTGTACCCACGTCTGTAACTAGCTACAACACAGTGGTCATGCAGGGCCTCTTCCCTGGCCTGTACCCACGTCTGTAACTAGCTACAACACAGTGGTCATGCAGGGCCTCTTCCCTGGCCTGTACCCACGTCTGTAACTAGCTATAACACAGTGGTCATGCAGGGCCTCTTTACCCTGGCCTGTACCCACGTCTGTAACTAGCTATAACACAGTGGTCATACAGGGCCTCTTCCCTGGCCTGTACCCACGTCTGTAACTAGCTATAACACAGTGGTCATACAGGGCCTCTTCCCTGGCCTGTACCCACGTCTGTAACTAGCTATAACACAGTGGTCATGCAGGGCCTCTTCCCTGGCCTGTACCCACGTCTATAACTAGCTACAACACAGTGGTCATGCAGGGCCTTTACCCTGGCCTGTACCCACGTCTATAACTAGCTACAACACAGTGGTCATGCAGGGCCTCTTCCCTGGCCTGTACCCACGTCTATAACTAGCTATAACACAGTGGTCATGCAGGGCCTCTTCCCTGGCCTGTACCCACGTCTATAACTAGCTATAACACAGTGGTCATACAGGGCCTCTTCCCTGGCCTGTACCCACGTCTATAACTAGCTACAACACAGTGGTCATGCAGGGCCTCTTCCCTGGCCTGTACCCACGTCTATAACTAGCTACAACACAGTGGTCATGCAGGGCCTCTTCCTGGCCTGTACCCACGTCTGTAACTAGCTACAACACAGTGGTCATGCAGGGCCTCTTCCTGGCCTGTACCCACGTCTGTAACTAGCTACAACACAGTGGTCATGCAGGGCCTCTTCCCTGGCCTGTACCCACGTCTATAACTAGCTACAACACAGTGGTCATGCAGGGCCTCTTCCCTGGCCTGTACCCACGTCTGTAACTAGCTACAACACAGTGGTCATGCAGGGCCTCTTCCTGGCCTGTACCCACGTCTGTAACTAGCTACAACACAGTGGTCATGCAGGGCCTCTTCCCTGGCCTGTACCCACGTCTGTAACTAGCTATAACACAGTGGTCATGCAGGGCCTCTTTACCCTGGCCTGTACCCCGTCTGTAACTAGCTATAACACAGTGGTCATGCAGGGCCTCTTCCCTGGCCTGTACCCACGTCTGTAACTAGCTATAACACAGTGGTCATGCAGGGCCTCTTCCCTGGCCTGTACCCACGTCTGTAACTAGCTATAACACAGTGGTCATGCAGGGCCTCTTCCCCTGGCCTGTACCCACGTCTGTAACTAGCTATAACACAGTGGTCATGCAGGGCCTCTTTCCCTGGCCTGTACCCATGTCTGTAACTAGCTATAACACAGTGGTCATGCAGGGCCTCTTCCCCTGGCCTGTACCCACGTCTGTAACTAGCTATAACACAGTGGTCATGCAGGCCTGTACCCCGTCTGTAACTAGCTATAACACAGTGGTCATGCAGGGCCTCTTCCCTGGCCTGTACCCACGTCTATAACTAGCTACAACACAGTGGTCATGCAGGGCCTCTTCCTGGCCTGTACCCACGTCTGTAACTAGCTACAACACAGTGGTCATGCAGGGCCTCTTCCCTGGCCTGTACCCACGTCTCTAACTAGCTATAACACAGTGGTCATACAGGGCCTCTTCCCTGGCCTGTACCCACGTCTCTAACTAGCTATAACACAGTGGTCATGCAGGGCCTCTTCCCTGGCCTGTACCCACGTCTGTAACTAGCTATAACACAGTGGTCATGCAGGGCCTCTTCCCTGGCCTGTACCCACGTCTGTAACTAGCTATAACACAGTGGTCATGCAGGGCCTCTTCCCTGGCCTGTACCCACGTCTGTAACTAGCTATAACACAGTGGTCATGCAGGGCCTCTTCCCTGGCCTGTACCCACGTCTGTAACTAGCTATAACACAGTTCCAGGAGCCCCTCTTCCCTGTCCTGTACCCACGTCTGTAACTAGCCCTACACAGTGGTCATGCAGGGCCTCTTCCCTGGCCTGTACCCACGTCTGTAACTAGCTATAACACAGTGGTCATACAGGGCCTCTTCCCTGGCCTGTACCCACGTCTGTAACTAGCTATAACACAGTGGTCATGCAGGGCCTCTTCCTGGCCTGTACCCACGTCTATAACTAGCTATAACACAGTGGTCATGCAGGGCCTCATCCCTGGCCTGTACCCCGTCTATAACTAGCTATAACACAGTGGTCATGCAGGACCTCTTCCCTGGCCTGTACCCACGTCTGTAACTAGCTACAACACAGTGGTCATGCAGGGCCTCTTCCTAGCCTGTACCCACGTCTGTAACTAGCTATAACACAGTGGTCATGGAGGGCCTCTTCCCTGTCCTGTACCCACGTCTGTAACTAGCCCTACACAGTGGTTATGCAGGGTCTCTTCCCTGGCCTGTACCCACGTCTGTAACTAGCTATAACACAGTGGTCATGCAGGGCCTCTTCCCTGGCCTGTACCCACGTCTGTAACTAGCCCTATACAGTGGTCATGCAGGGCCTCTTTACCCTGGCCTGTACCCACGTCTGTAACTAGCTATAACACAGTGGTCATGCAGGGCCTCTTTCCCTGGCCTGTACCCACGTCTGTAACTAGCCCTACACAGTGGTCATGCAGGGCCTCTTTACCCTGGCCTGTACCCACGTCTGTAACTAGCTATAACACAGTGGTCATGCAGGGCCTCTTCCCCTGGCCTGTACCCACGTCTGTAACTAGCTATAACACAGTGGTCATGCAGGGCCTCTTCCTGGCCTGTACCCACGTCTGTAACTAGCCCTACACAGTGGTCATGCAGGGCCTCTTTACCCTGGCCTGTACCCACGTCTGTAACTAGCTATAACACAGTGGTCATGCAGGGCCTCTTCCCTGGCCTGTACCCACGTCTGTAACTAGTTATAACACAGTGGTCATGCAGGGCCTCTTCCCTGGCCTGTACCCACGTCTGTAACTAGCTATAACACAGTGGTCATGCAGGGCCTCTTCCCTGGCCTGTACCCACGTCTGTAACTAGCTACAACACAGTGGTCATGCAGGGCCTCTTTACCCTGGCCTGTACCCACGTCTATAACTAGCTATAACACAGTGGTCATGCAGGGCCTCTTCCTGGCCTGTACCCACGTCTATAACTAGCTATAACACAGTGGTCATGCAGGGCCTCTTTACCCTGGCCTGTACCCAGGTCTGTAACTAGCTACAACACAGTGGTCATGCAGGGACCCGTCTGTAACTAGCTATAACACAGTGGTCATGCAGGGCCTCTTCCCTGGCCTGTACCCCGTCTATAACTAGCTACAACACAGTGGTCATGCAGGGCCTCTTCCCTGGCCTGTACCCACGTCTATAACTAGCTACAACACAGTGGTCATGCAGGGCCTTTACCCTGGCCTGTACCCACGTCTATAACTAGCTACAACACAGTGGTCATGCAGGGCCTCTTCCCCTGGCCTGTACCCACGTCTATAACTAGCTATAACACAGTGGTCATGCAGGGCCTCTTCCCTGGCCTGTACCACGTCTATAACTAGCTATAACACAGTGGTCATACAGGGCCTCTTCCCTGGCCTGTACCCACGTCTATAACTAGCTACAACACAGTGGTCATGCAGGGCCTCTTCCCTGGCCTGTACCCACGTCTATAACTAGCTACAACACAGTGGTCATGCAGGGCCTCTTCCCTGGCCTGTACCCACGTCTGTAACTAGCTACAACACAGTGGTCATGCAGGGCCTCTTCCCTGGCCTGTACCCACGTCTGTAACTAGCTACAACACAGTGGTCATGCAGGGCCTCTTCCTGGCCTGTACCCACGTCTATAACTAGCTACAACACAGTGGTCATGCAGGGCCTCTTCCCTGGCCTGTACCCACGTCTGTAACTAGCTACAACACAGTGGTCATGCAGGGCCTCTTCCCCTGGCCTGTACCCCGTCTGTAACTAGCTACAACACAGTGGTCATGCAGGGCCTCTTCCCTGGCCTGTACCCACGTCTGTAACTAGCTATAACACAGTGGTCATGCAGGGCCTCTTTACCCTGGCCTGTACCCACGTCTGTAACTAGCTATAACACAGTGGTCATACAGGGCCTCTTCCTGGCCTGTACCCACGTCTGTAACTAGCTATAACACAGTGGTCATACAGGGCCTCTTCCCCTGGCCTGTACCCACGTCTGTAACTAGCTATAACACAGTGGTCATGCAGGGCCTCTTCCTGGCCTGTACCCACGTCTATAACTAGCTACAACACAGTGGTCATGCAGGGCCTTTACCCTGGCCTGTACCCACGTCTATAACTAGCTACAACACAGTGGTCATGCAGGGCCTCTTCCCTGGCCTGTACCCACGTCTATAACTAGCTATAACACAGTGGTCATGCAGGGCCTCTTCCCCTGGCCTGTACCCACATCTATAACTAGCTATAACACAGTGGTCATACAGGGCCTCTTCCCTGGCCTGTACCCACGTCTATAACTAGCTACAACACAGTGGTCATGCAGGGCCTCTTCCCTGGCCTGTACCCACGTCTATAACTAGCTACAACACAGTGGTCATGCAGGGCCTCTTCCCTGGCCTGTACTTACGTCTGTAACTAGCTACAACACAGTGGTCATGCAGGGCCTCTTCCCTGGCCTGTACCCACGTCTGTAACTAGCTACAACACAGTGGTCATGCAGGGCCTCTTCCCTGGCCTGTACCCACGTCTATAACTAGCTACAACACAGTGGTCATGCAGGGCCTCTTCCCTGGCCTGTACCCACGTCTGTAACTAGCTACAACACAGTGGTCATGCAGGGCCTCTTCCCTGGCCTGTACCCACGTCTGTAACTAGCTACAACACAGTGGTCATGCAGGGCCTCTTCCCTGGCCTGTACCCACGTCTGTAACTAGCTATAACACAGTGGTCATGCAGGGCCTCTTCCCTGGCCTGTACCCACGTCTGTAACTAGCTATAACACAGTGGTCATGCAGGGCCTCTTCCCTGTCCTGTACCCACGTCTGTAACTAGCCCTACACAGTGGTCATGCAGGGCCTCTTCCCTGGCCTGTACCCACGTCTGTAACTAGCTATAACACAGTGGTCATGCAGGGCCTCTTCCCTGGCCTGTACCCCGTCTGTAACTAGCTATAACACAGTGGTCATGCAGGGCCTCTTCCTGGCCTGTACCCACGTCTATAACTAGCTATAACACAGTGGTCATGCAGGGCCTCATCCTGGCCTGTACCCCGTCTATAACTAGCTATAACACAGTGGTCATGCAGGACCTCTTCCTAGCCTGTACCCACATCTGTAACTAGCTACAACACAGTGGTCATGCAGGGCCTCTTCCTGGCCTGTACCCACGTCTGTAACTAGCTATAACACAGTGGTCATGCAGGGCCTCTTCCCTGTCCTGTACCCACGTCTGTAACTAGCCCTACACAGTGGTTATGCAGGGTCTCTTCCCTGGCCTGTACCACGTCTGTAACTAGCTATAACACAGTGGTCATGCAGGGCCTCTTCCCTGGCCTGTACCCACGTCTGTAACTAGCCCTATACAGTGGTCATGCAGGGCCTCTTTACCCTGGCCTGTACCCACGTCTGTAACTAGCTATAACACAGTGGTCATGCAGGGCCTCTTTTCCCTGGCCTGTACCCACGTCTGTAACTAGCCCTACACAGTGGTCATGCAGGGCCTCTTACCCTGGCCTGTACCCACGTCTGTAACTAGCTATAACACAGTGGTCATGCAGGGCCTCTTCCCTGGCCTGTACCCACGTCTGTAACTAGCTATAACACAGTGGTCATGCAGGGCCTCTTCCCTGGCCTGTACCCACGTCTGTAACTAGCCCTACACAGTGGTAATGCAGGGCCTCTTCCCTGGCCTGTACCCGTCTGTAACTAGCTATAACACAGTGGTCATGCAGGGCCTCTTCCCTGGCCTGTACCCACGTCTGTAACTAGTTATAACACAGTGGTCATGCAGGGCCTCTTCCTGGCCTGTACCCACGTCTGTAACTAGCTATAACACAGTGGTCATGCAGGGCCTCTTCCCTGGCCTGTACCCCGTCTGTAACTAGCTACAACACAGTGGTCATGCAGGGCCTCTTTCCCTGGCCTGTACCCACGTCTATAACTAGCTATAACACAGTGGTCATGCAGGGCCTCTTCCCTGGCCTGTACCACGTCTATAACTAGCTATAACACAGTGGTCATGCAGGGCCTCTTCCCTGGCCTGTACCCAGGTCTGTAACTAGCTACAACACAGTGGTCATGCAGGGACCCACGTCTGTAACTAGCTATAACACAGTGGTCATGCAGGGCCTCTTCCTGGCCTGTACCACGTCTATAACTAGCTACAACACAGTGGTCATGCAGGGCCTCTTCCCTGGCCTGTACCCACGTCTATAACTAGCTATAACACAGTGGTCATGCAGGGCCTCTTACCCTGGCCTGTACCCACGTCTATAACTAGCTACAACACAGTGGTCATGCAGGGCCTCTTCCTGGCCTGTACCCGTCTGTAACTAACTATAACACAGTGGTCATGCAGGGCCTCTTCCCTGGCCTGTACCCACGTCTATAACTAGCTATAACACAGTGGTCATGCAGGGCCTCTTCCTGGCCTGTACCCACGTCTATAACTAGCTACAACACAGTGGTCATGCAGGGCCTCTTCCCCTGGCCTGTACCCACGTCTATAACTAGCTACAACACAGTGGTCATGCAGGGCCTCTTCCCTGGCCTGTACCCACGTCTGTAACTAGCTACAACACAGTAGTCATTCAGGGCCTCTTCCCTGGCCTGTACCCACGTCTGTAACTAGCTACAACACAGTGGTCATGCAGGGCCTCTTCCCTGGCCTGTACCCACGTCTATAACTAGCTACAACACAGTGGTCATGCAGGGCCTCTTCCTGGCCTGTACCCACGTCTGTAACTAGC
>NW_026280497.1:42500-45000 GCF_023373465.1 Oncorhynchus keta
TAAGAGCAGAGGGAGAGGAGAGAACAGCTTAATCTGTTGCGTCGAGCAATCCCGTATCCGGGATCCTATTTATAGCCTCAAGCTCATTACCGTAACACAACGTTAACTATTCATGAAAATCGCAAATGAAATGAAATAAATATATTTGCTCTCAAGCTTAGCCTTTTGTTAACAACACTGTCATCTCAGATTTTCAAAATATGCTTTTGAACCATAGCTAAACAAGCATTTGTGTAAGAGTATTGATTAGCCTAGCATAGCATTTAACCTTAGCATTCAGCATGCAACATTTTCACAGAAACAAGAAAAGCATTCAAATAAAATCATTTACCTTTGAAGAACTTCAGATGTTTTCAATGAGGAGACTCTCAGCTAGAAAGCAAATGTTCAGTTTTTCCAAAAAGATGATTTGTGTAGGACAAATCACGTTTGGGTAAGAAAACCCCCGAAAATTTAGTCATTACAACGCAAACTTTTTCCCAAATTAACTCCATAATATCGACAGAAACATGGCAAACGTTGTTTAGAATCAATCCTCAAGGAGTTTTTCACATATCTATCGATGATAAATCATTCGTGGCAGTTTGGTTTCCTCCTCTGAAGAAAATGGAACGCGCATGGACCTGGAGATTACGCAATAATTTTGACGGAGGACACCGGGCGGACACCTGGTAAATGTAGTCTCTTATGGTCAATCTTCCAATGATATGCCTACAAATACGTCACAATGCTGCAGACGCCTTGGGGAAACGACAGAAAGTGCAGGCTCATTCCTGGCGCATTCACAGCCATATAAGGAGACATTGGAACACTGGGCATTCAAAATCTGGGGCATTTCCTGTATGAAATTTCATCTTGGTTTCGCCTGTAGCATTAGTTCTGGGGCAGATAATATCTTTGCAGTTTTGGAAACGTCAGCGTTTTTTCATTCCAAAGCTGTCAATTATATGCATAGTCGAGCATCTTTTCGTGACAAAATATCTTGTTTAAAACGGGAACATTTTTTATCCAAAAATTAAAAGAGCGCCCCCTATCTCGAAGAAGTTAACAACAGAGTGATACGAGCAGGGGGAGAGGAGAGGAAAGGAGAACAGTTGATCTGTCCCAGCGTGGCAGTTGATCTGTTCCAGCGTGGCAGTTGATCTGTCCCAGCGTGGTAGTTGATCTGTCCCAGCGTGGTAGTTGATCTGTCCCAGCGTGGTAGTTGATCTGTCCCAGCGTGGTAGTTGATCTGTCCCAGCGTGGTAGTTGATCTGTCCCAGCGTGGTAGTTGATCTGTCCCAGCGTGGTAGTTGATCTGTCCCAGCGTGGCAGTTGATCTGTCCCAGCATGGTAGTTGATCTGTTCCAGCGTGGTAGTTGATCTGTCCCAGCGTGGCAGTTGATCTGTCCCAGCATGGTAGTTGATCTGTCCCAGCGTGGCAGTTGATCTGTCCCAGCGTGGTAGTTGATCTGTCCCAGCGTGGTAGTTGATCTGTCCCAGCGTGGTAGTTGATCTGTCCCAGCGTGGCAGTTGATCTGTCCCAGCGTGGTAGTTGATCTGTCCCAGCGTGGTAGTTGATCTGTCCCAGCATGGCAGTTGATCTGTCCCAGCATGGTAGTTGATCTGTCCCAGCATGGTAGTTGATCTGTCCCAGCATGGCAGTTGATCTGTCCCAGCGTGGTAGTTGATCTGTCCCAGCATGGCAGTTGATCTGTCCCAGCGTGGTAGTTGATCTGTCCCAGCATGGTAGTTGATCTGTCCCAGCGTGGTAGTTGATCTGTCCCAGCATGGCAGTTGATCTGTCCCAGCGTGGTAGCTGGTATAAATAAATTTTTTTAAAGCATGATTTTGCAATGGATTTTTGTTTTTTTCAGCCGGTTTGACCTGGAACAATTTTATTTATCGGTAAAAAAAAGAAGATTGGTCACCTTGAGAGAGGAGAGAGAGAGAGAGAAGGAGCGAGAGAAGAGGAGAATAGTATACGAGGAGAGAGAGAAGAGGAGAGGGAGGAGAGAGAGAGAGAGAGAGAGGAGGAGAGAGGAGGAGAGAGAGAGAGGAGAGAGAGAGAGAGAGAGAGGAGAGAGAGAGAGGAGAGAGAGAGAGAGGAGGAGCGAGAGAAGAGGAGAGTAGAGGAGGAGAGAGAGAAGAGGAGAGAGAGAGGAGGCGAGATAGAGGAGAGAGAGGAGGAGAGAGAAAGAGGAGAGAGGACGAGAGAGAAGAGATAGAGAAGAGATAGAGAAGAGGAGAGAGAGGAGGAGAGAGAGAGGAGAGAGAGGAGGATAGAGAGGAGGAGAGAGAGAGGAGGAGAGAGAGAGGAGAGAGAGAAGAGGAGAGAGAGGAAAGAGAGGAGAGAAAGAGGAGGAGAGAGAGGAGGAGAGAGAGGAGGAGAGAGAGGAGGAGAGAAAGAGGAGGAGAGAGAGGAGGAGAGAGAGAGATGAGGAAAAAGACGAGACGGTGTATATGAAGTTATTCACCATGAATAGAGGTGTCTCCTCTGCCTTTCATGAAACCCTATTAA
>NW_026280497.1:52500-57500 GCF_023373465.1 Oncorhynchus keta
ACTACGTTCGGGGGAATGGACAGTCACTACGTTCGGGGGAATGGACAGTCACTACGTTCGGGGGAATGGACAGTCACTACCGTCAGGGGAATGGACAGTCACTACGTTCGGGGGAATGGACAGTCACTACCGTCAGGGGAATGGACAGTCACTACGTTCGAGGGGGAATGGACAGTCACTACGTTCGGGGAATGGACAGTCACTACCGTCGGGGAATGGACAGTCACTACCGTCGGGGAATGGACAGTCACTACGTTCGGGGGAATGGACAGTCACTACCGTCAGGGAATGGACAGTCACTACCGTCAGGGAATGGACAGTCACTACGTTCGGGGGGAATGGACAGTCACTACCGTCAGGGGAATGGACAGTCACTACCGTCAGGGGAATGGACAGTCACTACCGTCGGGGGAATGGACAGTCACTACCGTCGGGGGAATGGACAGTCACTACCGTCGAGGGAATGGACAGTCACTACCGTCAGGGGAATGGACAGTCACTACCGTCAGGGAATGGACAGTCACTACGTTCGGGGAATGGACAGTCACTACGGTCGGGGGAATGGACAGTCACTACCGTCAGGGGGAATGGACAGTCACTACCGTCAGGGGAATGGACAGTCACTACCGTCAGGGGGATGGACAGTCACTACCGTCAGGGGAATGGACAGTCACTACCATCGGGGGAATGGACAGTCACTACCGTCAGGGGAATGGACAGTCACTACCGTCAGGGAATGGACAGTCACTACCGTCAGGGGGAATGGACAGTCACAACCATCAGGGGAATGGACAGTCACAACCATCAGGGAATGGACAGTCACAACCGTCGGGGGAATGGACAGTCACAACCGTCAGGGGAATGGACAGTCACTACCGTCAGGGAATGGACAGTCACTACCGTCAGGGAATGGACAGTCACTACGTTCGGGGGAATGGACAGTCACTACGTTCGGGGAATGGACAGTCACTACCGTCAGGGGAATGGACAGTCACTACCGTCAGGGGAATGGACAGTCACAACCGTCAGGGGATGGACAGTCACTACCGTCAGGGGAATGGACAGTCACTACCGTCAGGGGAATGGACAGTCACTACCGTCAGGGGGAATGGACAGTCACTACCTTCAGGGAATGGACAGTCACTACCGTCAGGGGAATGGACAGTCACTACCGTCGGGGGAATGGACAGTCACTACGTTCGGGGGAATGGACAGTCACTACCGTCAGGGGAATGGACAGTCACTACCGTCAGGGGAATGGACAGTCACTACCGTTGGGGGAATGGACAGTCACTACCGTCGGGGGAATGGACAGTCACTACCGTCAGGGAATGGACAGTCACTACCGTCAGGGGAATGGACAGTCACTACCGTCAGGGGAATGGACAGTCACTACGTTCGGGGGAATGGACAGTCACTACGTTCGGGGGAATGGACAGTCACTACCGTCAGGGGGAATGGACAGTCACTACCGTCGGGGGAATGGACAGTCACTACCGTCAGGGGAATGGACAGTCACTACCGTCAGGGGAATGGACAGTCACTACCGTCAGGGGAATGGACAGTCACTACCGTCAGGGAATGGACAGTCACTACCGTCAGGGGGAATGGACAGTCACTACCGTCGAGGGAATGGACAGTCACTACCGTCAGGGGGAATGGACAGTCACTACCGTCGGGGAATGGACAGTCACTACCGTCGGGGGAATGGACAGTCACTACCGTCAGGGGGAATGGACAGTCACTACCGTCAGGGAATGGACAGTCACTACCGTCGGGGGAATGGACAGTCACTACCGTCAGGGGGAATGGACAGTCACTACCGTCAGGGGAATGGACAGTCACTACCGTCAGGGGAATGGACAGTCACTACCGTCGGGGGAATGGACAGTCACTACCGTCAGGGAATGGACAGTCACTACGTTCGGGGGGAATGGACAGTCACTACGTTCGGGGAATGGACAGTCACTACCGTCGGGGAATGGACAGTCACTACGTTCGGGGGAATGGACAGTCACTACCATCAGGGGAATGGACAGTCACAACCATCGGGAATGGACAGTCACTACGTTCGGGGAATGGACAGTCACTACCGTCACTACCGTCAGGGGAATGGACAGTCACTACGTTCGGGGGAATGGACAGTCACTACCGTCGGGGAATGGACAGTCACTACGTTCGGGGAATGGACAGTCACTACGTTCGGGGGAATGGACAGTCACTACGTTCAGGGGAATGGACAGTCACTACCGTCAGGGGAATGGACAGTCACTACCGTTTGGGAATGGACAGTCACTACGTTCGGGGAATGGACAGTCACTACCGTCAGGGAATGGACAGTCACTACCGTTTGGGAATGGACAGTCACTACGTTCGGGAAATGGACAGTCACTACCGTCAGGGAATGGACAGTCACAACCGTCAGGGGAATGGACAGTCACAACCGTCAGGGAATGGACAGTCACTACGTTTGGGGGAATGGACAGTCACTACCGTCAGGGAATGGACAGTCACTACGTTCGGGGAATGGACAGTCACTACCGTCAGGGGAATGGACAGTCACTACGTTTGGGGAATGGACAGTCACTACCGTCGGGGGAATGGACAGTCACTACCGTCAGGGGAATGGACAGTCACTACCGTCGGGGGAATGGACAGTCACTACCGTCAGGGGAATGGACAGTCACTACCGTCACTACCATCGGGGGAATGGACAGTCACTACCGTCAGGGGAATGGACAGTCACTACCGTCGGGGGAATGGACAGTCACTACCGTCAGGGGAATGGACAGTCACTACCGTCACTACCATCGGGGGAATGGACAATCACCACCATCAGGGGAATGGACAGTCACTACCGTCAGGGGGAATGGACAGTCACTACCGTCGGGGGAATGGACAGTCACTACCGTCGGGGGAATGGACAGTCACTACCGTCGGGGGAATGGACAGTCACTACCGTCAGGGGGAATGGACAGTCACTACCGTCAGGGGGAATGGACAGTCACTACCGTCAGGGGAATGGACAGTCACTACCGTCACTACCGACAGGGAATGGACAGTCACTACCGTCAGGGGAATGGACAGTCACTACCGTCAGGGGGAATGGACAGTCACTACCGTCGGGGGAATGGACAGTCACTACCGTCAGGGGGAATGGACAGTCACTACCGTCACTACCGTCAGGGGAATGGACAGTCACTACCGTCACTACCGACAGGGAATGGACAGTCACTACCGTCAGGGGAATGGACAGTCACTACCGTCAGGGGAATGGACAGTCACTACCGTCGGGGAATGGACAGTCACTACCGTCACTACCGACAGGGGAATGGACAGTCACTACCGTCAGGGGAATGGACAGTCACTACCGTCAGGGGGAATGGACAGTCACTACCGTCGAGGGAATGGACAGTCACTACCGTCACTACCGTCGGGGGAATGGACAGTCACTACCGTCAGGGGAATGGACAGTCACTACCGTCGGGGGGGAATGGACAGTCACTACCGTCAGGGGAATGGACAGTCACTACCGTCACTACCGATGGGGGAATGGACAGTCACAACCGTCAGGGGAATGGACAGTCACTACCGTCAGGGAATGGACAGTCACTACCGTCAGGGGAATGGACAGTCACTACCGTCAGGGGAATGGACAGTCACTACCGTCGGGGAATGGACAGTCACTACGTTCGGGAATGGACAGTCACTACGTTCGGGGAATGGACAGTCACTACCGTCAGGGGAATGGACAGTCACTACCGTCGGGGGAATGGACAGTCACTACGTTCGGGGAATGGACAGTCACTACCGTCAGGGGAATGGACAGTCACTACCGTCAGGGAATGGACAGTCACTACGTTCGGGGAATGGACAGTCACTACCGTCAGGGAATGGACAGTCACTACCGTCAGGGGAATGGACAGTCACTACCGTTGGGGGAATGGACAGTCACTACCGTCGGGGAATGGACAGTCACTACCGTCAGGGGAATGGACAGTCACTACCGTCAGGGAATGGACAGTCACTACCGTCAGGGAATGGACAGTCACTACGTTCGGGGAATGGACAGTCACTACGTTCGGGGGAATGGACAGTCACTACCGTCAGGGGGAATGGACAGTCACTACCGTCAGGGGAATGGACAGTCACAACCGTCAGGGGATGGACAGTCACTACCGTCAGGGGAATGGACAGTCACTACCATCAGGGGAATGGACAGTCACTACCGTCAGGGGAATGGACAGTCACTACCGTCAGGGAATGGACAGTCACTACCGTCAGGGGAATGGACAGTCACAACCATCAGGGGAATGGACAGTCACAACCATCAGGGAATGGACAGTCACAACCGTCGGGGAATGGACAGTCACAACCGTCAGGGGAATGGACAGTCACTACCGTCAGGGGAATGGACAGTCACTACCGTCAGGGGAATGGACAGTCACTACGTTCAGGGGAATGGACAGTCACTACGTTCGGGGAATGGACAGTCACTACCGTCAGGGGGAATGGACAGTCACTACCGTCAGGGGAATGGACAGTCACAACCGTCAGGGGATGGACAGTCACTACCGTCAGGGGAATGGACAGTCACTACCGTCAGGGGAATGGACAGTCACTACCGTCACTACCATCGGGGGAATGGACAGTCACTACCGTCAGGGAATGGACAGTCACTACCGTCAGGGGAATGGACAGTCACTACCGTCAGGGGAATGGACAGTCACTACGTTCGGGGGAATGGACAGTCACTACCGTCAGGGGAATGGACAGTCACTACCGTCAGGGGAATGGACAGTCACTACCGTCGGGGGAATGGACAGTCACTACCGTCAGGGGAATGGACAGTCACTACCGTCAGGGGAATGGACAGTCACTACCGTCAGGGGAATGGACAGTCACTACCGTCAGGGAATGGACAGTCACTACGTTCGGGGGAATGGACAGTCACTACGTTCGGGGGAATGGACAGTCACTACCGTCAGGGGGAATGGACA
>NW_026280497.1:65000-80000 GCF_023373465.1 Oncorhynchus keta
TCTCTCTCTCTCTCTCTCTCTCTCTCTCTCTCTCTCTCTCTCTCTCTCTCTCTCTCTCTCTCTCTCTCTCTCTCTCTCTCCTTCTCCTTTCCTCTCTCTTTTCTCCCCATTGTCTCTGAAGCAGAGAACACCAACCTCTCCCTCTCTCTCTCTCCTTCTCCTTTCCTCTCTCTTTTCTCCCTCCTGTCTCTGAAGCAGAGAACACCAACCTCTCTCTCTCTCTCTCTCTCTCTCTCCTTCTCCTTTCCTCTCTCTTTTCTCCCTCCTGTCTCTGAAGCAGAGAACACAAACCTCTCTCTCTCTCTCTCTCTCTCCTTTCCTCTCTCTATTTTCTCCCTCCTGTCTCTGAAGCAGAGAACACCAACCTCCTCTCTCTCTCTCTCTCTCTCTCTCTCTCTCTCTCTCTCTCTCTCTCTCTCTCTCTCTCTCTCTCTCTCTCCTTCTCCTTTCCTCTCTATTTTCTCCCTCCTTCTGTGTTCCTTGCTGCTGTTCCTTCATCAGAAGGTAAAACACATTGCATGGTGCTGATTACACTGCTGTTATTACCTCATATTCCCTGTATATAGCCATGTTATTACCTCATATTCCCTGTATATAGCCATGTTATTACCTCATATTCCCTATATATAGCCATGTTATTACCTCATATTCCCTGTATATAGCCATGTTATTACCTCATATTCCCTGTATATAGCCATGTTATTACCTCATATTCCCTGTATATAGCCATGTTATTACCTCATATTCCCTGTATATAGCCATGTTATTACCTCATATTCCCTGTATATATCCATGTTATTACCTCATATTCCCTGTATATAGCCATGTTATTACCTCATATTCCCTGTATATAGCCATGTTATTACCTCATATTCCCTGTATATAGCCATGTTATTACCTCATATTCCCTGTATATATCCATGTTATTACCTCATATTCCCTGTATATAACCATGTTATTACCTCATATTCCTGTATATAACCATGTTATTACCTCATATTCCCTGTATATAGCCATGTTATTACCTCATATTCCCTGTATATAGCCATGTTATTACCTCATATTCCCTATATATAGCCATGTTATTACCTCATATTCCCTATATATAGCCATGTTATTACCTCATATTCCCTGTATATAGCCATGTTATTACCTCATATTCCTGTATATAGCCATGTTATTACCTCATATTCCCTATATATAGCCATGTTATTACCTCATATTCCTGTATATAGCCATGTTATTACCTCATATTCCCTGTATATAGCCATGTTATTACCTCATATTCCCTGTATATAGCCATGTTATTACCTCATATTCCCTGTATATAGCCATGTTATTACCTCGTATTCCCTGTATATAGCCATGTTATTACCTCCTTGTGTTAATATCTTTAAGTTTTCTATTCTTCTCTCTGTGTTATTGGGAAGGACCCGCCAGGGAGCATTTCACTGTTAGTCTACACCTGTTGTTTACGACCCGCCAGGGAGCATTTCACTGTTAGTCTACACCTGTTGTTTACGACCCGCCAGGTAGCATTTCACTGTTAGTCTACACCTGTTGTTTACGACCAGCCAGGGAGCATTTCACTGTTAGTCTACACCTGTTGTTTACGACCAGCCAGGGAGCATTACACTGTTAGTCTACACCTGTTGTTTACGACCAGCCAGGGAGCATTACACTGTTAGTCTACACCTGTTGTTTACGACCAGCCAGGGAGCATTTCACTGTTAGTCTACACCTGTTGTTTACGACCAGCCAGGGAGCATTTCACTGTTAGTCTACACCTGTTGTTTACGACCAGCCAGGGAGCATTACACTGTTAGTCTACACCTGTTGTTTACGACCCGCCAGGGAGCATTTCACTGTTAGTCTACACCTGTTGTTTACGACCCGCCAGGGAGCATTTCACTGTTAGTCTAAACCTGTTGTTTACGACCCGCCAGGGAGCATTTCACTGTTAGTCTACACCTGTTGTTTACCCTCTGTGTTATTGGGAAGGACCCGTCAGGGAGCATTTCACTGTTAGTCTACACCTGTTGTTTACGACCCGCCAGGGAGCATTTCACTGTTAGTCTACACCTGTTGTTTACGACCAGCCAGGGAGCATTTCACTGTTAGTCTACACCTGTTGTTTACGACCAGCCAGGGAGCATTTCACTGTTAGTCTACACCTGTTGTTTACGACCAGCCAGGGAGCATTACACTGTTAGTCTACACCTGTTGTTTACGACCAGCCAGGGAGCATTTCACTGTTAGTCTACACCTGTTGTTTACGACCAGCCAGGGAGCATTACACTGTCAGTCTACACCTGTTGTTTACGACCCGCCAGGGAGCATTTCACTGTTAGTCTACACCTGTTGTTTACGACCCGCCAGGGAGCATTTCACTGTTAGTCTACACCTGTTGTTTACGACCAGCCAGGGAGCATTTCACTGTTAGTCTACACCTGTTGTTTAATAGCAGGGAGCAAATCACTGTATATCTATAATAATATAATATATATATATATAATAATACTGTAATAATAATAAAATATATATATAATAATAATATAATATATATATAATAATAATACTGTAATAATAATAAAATATATATATAATAATAATATAATATATATATAATAATAATATGATATATATATAATAATAATATAATATATATATAATAATAATAATACTGTAATAATAATAAAATATATATATAATAATAATATAATATATATATAATAATAATACTGTAATAATAATAATATAATATATATATAATAATAAAATATATATATAATAATATAATATATATATAATAATATAATATATATAATAATAATACTGTAATAATAATAATATAATATATATATAATAATAATAATATAATATATATAATAATAATAATATAATATATATAATAATAATAATATAATATATATATAATAATAATAATATAATATATATAATAATAATATAATAATATATATAATAATAATAATATAATATATATAATAATAATAATATAATATATATATAATAATAATAATATAATATATATAATAATAATATAATATATATATAATAATATAATATATATATAATAATAATATAATATATATATAATAATATAATATATATATAATAATAATAATATATATATAATAATAATATAATATATATATAATAATATAATATATATATAATAATATAATATATATATAATAATAATAATAAAATATATATATAATAATAATAATGTGATGTGATTTTATACCACAGACCGCTGTGTCCTGAGTATGACCCTATTCCCTATGTATTATCCCTGTGTAGCGGACATGGTCTATAGTAGTGCACTAAAATAGGGAATAGGGTGCCATTTGGTCCTGGTCTATAGTAGTGCACTATATAGGGAATAGGTAGTCATTCGGTGCTCCTCTAAAGTAGTGTACTATATAGGGAATAGGGAGTCATTTGGTCCTGGTGTATAGTAGTGCACTATATATAGGGAATAGGTAGTCATTCGGTGCTCCTCTAAAGTAGTGTACTATATAGGGAATAGGGAGTAATTTACTGTCTATAGTAGTGCACTATATATAGGGAATAGGAGTCATTTGTTCCATGTCTAAAGTAGTGCACTATATAGGGAATAGGGAGTCATTTGTTCCATGTCTAAAGTAGTGCACTATATATAGGGAATAGGGAGTCATTTGTTCCATGTCTAAAGTAGTGCACTATATATAGGGAATAGGGAGTCATTTGGTCCTGGTCTAAAGTAGTGCACTATATATAGGGAATAGGGAGTCATTTGGTCCTGGTCTATAATAGTGCACTATATAGGGAATAGGGAGTCATTTGGTCCTGGTCTATATATGTGCACTATATAGGGAGTGTCACGTTCTGACCTTTATTTTCTGTGTTTTGTGTTTAGTTAGTATGGTCAGGGCGTGAGTTGGGTGGGCAGTCTATGTTTGTTTTTCTATGTTTTGGTTATTTCTATGTTTCGGCCTAGTATGGTTCTCAATCAGAGGCAGGTGTCATTAGTTGTCTCTGATTGAGAATCATACTTAGGTGGCCTGGGTTTCACTGTGTGTTTGTGGGTGATTGTTCCTGTCTCTGTGTTTTGCACCAGATAGGACTGTTTTGAGTTTTCACATTTTCTTGTTTTTGTTAGTTTGTTCATGTGTACCTTCACGTATTAAAAAGAACCATGGACAATTACCACGCCGCGTATTGGTCCTCTGATCCGTTTCGCCTCTCCTCTTCGGAGGAGGAGGAGGAGGAAATTCATTACAGGGAGTAATTTGGTCCTGGTCTATATATGTGCACTATATAGGGAGTAATTTGGTCCTGGTCTATATATGTGCACTATATAGGGAGTCATTTGGTCCTGGTCTATATATGTGCACTATATAGGGAGTCATTTGGTCCTGGTCTATATATGTGCACTATATAGGGAGTCATTTGGTCCTGGTCTAAAGTAGTGCACTATATATTAGGGAATAGGGAGTCATTTGGGTCTCTGGAAACACACTCCAGGATTTCTACAGCTAATAAACTACCACTTATTATTCAATCATCTTTGTTCCAACACAAAACACTGGGGCCCCACAAGGGTGCGTTCTGAGCCCTCTCCTGTACTCCCTGTTCACCCACGACTGCGTGGCCACGCACGCCTCCAACTCAATCATCAAGTTTGCGGACGACACAACAGTGGTAGGCTTGATTACCAACAACGACGAGACGGCCTATAGGGAGGAGGTGAGGGCCCTCGGAGTGTGGTGTCAGGAAAATAACCTCACACTCAACGTCAACAAAACTAGGAGATGATTGTGGACTTCAGGAAACAGCAGAGGGAACACCCCTATCCACATCGATGGAACAGTAGTGGAGAGGGTAGCATTTAAGTTCCTGCATACACATCACAGACAAAGAATTGGCACTCACACTGACAGCGTCGTGAATAGGCGGCAGCCTATTCACCTTTGAAATTCCTTGTCACCAAAAGTCACAGACTTCTACAGATGCACAATAGGGAGAGCATCCTGGCGGGAGTCATTTGGTACGGCAACTGCTCCGCCCTCAAAGTAGGCTCTCCAGAGGGTAGTGAGGACTGACGCATCACCGGGGGCAAACTACCTGCCCTCCAGGTCTACACCACCCGTTGTTACAGGAAGGCCATAAAGATCATCAAGGACATCAACCACCGAACCACTGCCTGTTCACCCCGCTATCATCCAGAAGGCGAGGTTAGTACAGGTGCATCAAAGCTGGGACCGAGAGACTGAAAAACAGCTTCTATCTCAAGGCCATCAGACTGTTAAACAGCCACCACTAACATTGAGTGGCTGCTGCCAACACACTGTCATTGACACTGACCCAACTCCAGCCATTTTAATAATGGGAATTGATGGGAAATTATGTAAATATATCACTAGCCACTTTAAACAATGCTACCTTATATAATGTTACTTACCCTACATTATTCATCTCATATGCATATGTATATACTGTACTCCATCATCGACTGCATCCTTATGTAATACATGTATCACTAGCCACTTTAACTATGCCACTTTGTTTACTTTGTCTACACACTCATCTCATATGTATATAATACTCGATACCATCTACTGTATGCTGCTCTGTACCATCACTCATTCATATATCCTTATGTACATGTTCCTTATCCCCTTACACTGTGTATAAGACAGTAGTTTTGGAATTGTTAGTTAGATTACTTGTTGGTTATCACTGCATTGTCGGAACTAGAAGCACAAGCATTTCGCTACACTCGCATTTAACATCTGCTAACCATGTGTATGTGACAAATACAATTTGATTTGATTTGATTTGATTTGATTTATAGGGAATAGGGTTCTGGTCTATAGTAGTGTACTCTATAGGGAATAGGGTTCTGGTCTATAGTAGTGTACTCTATAGGGAATAGGGTTCTGGTCTATAGTAGTGTACTCTATAGGGAATAGGGTTCTGGTCTATAGTAGTGTACTCTATAGGGAATAGGGTTCTGGTCTATAGTAGTGTACTCTATAGGGAATAGGGTTCTGGTCTATAGTAGTGTACTCTATAGGGAATAGGGTTCTGGTCTATAGTAGTGTACTCTATAGGGAATAGGGTTCTGGTCTATAGTAGTGTACTCTATAGGGAATAGGGTTCTGGTCTATAGTAGTGTACTCTATAGGGAATAGGGTTCTGGTCTATAGTAGTGTACTCTATAGGGAATAGGGTTCTGGTCTATAGTAGTGTACTCTATAGGGAATAGGGTTCTGGTCTATAGTAGTGTACTCTATAGGGAATAGGGTTCTGGTCTATAGTAGTGTACTCTATAGGGAATAGGGTTCTGGTCTATAGTAGTGTACTCTATAGGGAATAGGGTTCTGGTCTATAGTAGTGTACTCTATAGGGAATAGGGTTCTGGTCTATAGTAGTGTACTCTATAGGGAATAGGGTTCTGGTCTATAGTAGTGTACTCTATAGGGAATAGGGTTCTGGTCTATAGTAGTGTACTCTATAGGGAATAGGGTTCTGGTCTATAGTAGTGTACTCTATAGGGAATAGGGTTCTGGTCTATAGTAGTGCACTCTATAGGGAATAGGGTTCTGGTCTATAGTAGTGCACTCTATAGGGAATAGGGTTCTGGTCTATAGTAGTGTACTCTATAGGGAATAGGGTTCTGGTCTATAGTAGTGTACTCTATAGGGAATAGGGTTCTGGTCTATAGTAGTGTACTCTATAGGGAATAGGGTTCTGGTCTATAGTAGTGTACTCTATAGGGAATAGGGTTCTGGTCTATAGTAGTGTACTCTATAGGGAATAGGGTTCTGGTCTATAGTAGTGTACTCTATAGGGAATAGGGTTCTGGTCTATAGTAGTGCACTCTATAGGAATAGGGTTCTGGTCTATAGTAGTGTACTCTATAGGGAATAGGGTTCTGGTCTATAGTAGTGTACTCTATAGGGAATAGGGTTCTGGTCTATAGTAGTGTACTCTATAGGGAATAGGGTTCTGGTCTATAGTAGTGTACTCTATAGGGAATAGGGTTCTGGTCTATAGTAGTGTACTCTATAGGGAATAGGGTTCTGGTCTTTAGTAGTGTACTCTAAATAGGGAATAGGGTTCTGGTCTATAGTAGTGTACTCTATAGGGAATAGGGTTCTGGTCTATAGTAGTGTACTCTATAGGGAATAGGGTTCTGGTCTATAGTAGTGTACTCTATAGGGAATAGGGTTCTGGTCTATAGTAGTGTACTCTATAGGGAATAGGGTTCTGGTCTATAGTAGTGTACTCTATAGGGAATAGGGTTCTGGTCTATAGTAGTGTACTCTATAGGAATAGGGTTCTGGTCTATAGTAGTGTACTCTATAGGGAATAGGGTTCTGGTCTATAGTAGTGTACTCTATAGGGAATAGGGTTCTGGTCTATAGTAGTGTACTCTATAGGGAATAGGGTTCTGGTCTATAGTAGTGTACTCTAAATAGGGAATAGGGTTCTGGTCTATAGTAGTGTACTCTATAGGGAATAGGGTGCCATTTTACCAGGGAGAGAGAGAGAGAGAGGAAGGAAAGAGAGAGAGTGAAGGAATGAGAGAGAGTGAAGGAAAGAGAGAGAGTGAAGGAAAGAGAGAGAGTGAAGGAAAGAGAGAGAGTGAAGAAAAAAAGAGAGAGAGGAAGGAAAGAGAGAGTGAAGATATTAATAGTCTTAAAAAGATGTAAAGAAGAGGGAGATATCTGTGTTGAGTTGTCTTAAAAAGTGTAAATAAGTCCCATTAGGAGGTTCTGTGTTGAGTCTGCTGACTCTACCAGGGAGGGGACTCTGCTTCTAGCTGTGTTGAGACATCTTTCTGAGTCTGTGGACTCTTTCAGAGGGGAGAGAGAGAGGTCTTTCTGAGGGGAGAGAGAGAGGTCTTTCTGAGGGGAGAGAGAGAGGTCTTTCTGAGGGGAGAGAGAGAGGTCTTTCTGAGGGGAGAGAGAGGTCTTTCTGAGGGGAGAGAGAGGTCTTTCTGAGGGGAGAGAGAGAGGTCTTTCTGAGGGGAGAGAGAGAGGTCTTTCTGAGGGGAGAGAGAGAGGTCTTTCTGAGGGGAGAGAGAGACATCTTTCTGAGGGGAGAGAGAGAGGTCTTTCTGAGGGGAGAGAGAGAGGTCTTTCTGAGGGGAGAGAGAGAGTCTTTCTGAGGGGAGAGAGAGAGGTCTTTCTGAGGGGAGAGAGAGAGGTCTTTCTGAGGGGAGAGAGAGAGGTCTTTCTGAGGGGAGAGAGAGAGGTCTTTCTGAGGGGAGAGAGAGAGGTCTTTCTGAGGGGAGAGAGAGACGTCTTTCTGAGGGGAGAGAGAGAAGTCCCTCCTACTGGCTGGGAAAGAGGAAGGGAGGAAAGGAGGAGGAGCATAGCTCTGTCAGAGCCGAGCCCTCAACACTTCAGCACAGTGTGGAGCAGACAGCAGCAGCCACACACACATCGCTCTCAGTATCTGCTCGTAGATACACACACACACATCGCTCTCAGTAACTGCTCGTAGATACACACACACATCGCTCTTAGTAACTGCTTGTAGTTATACACACATGCGGGGAAACAAGACATCTGGGAAGCGCTGAGAGAGAGAGAGAACAGAGGGGAAGAGGAGCTGCAGAGCTGAAGGGATTGTCATCTTTGTCTGTGTGGATATCTCTGGATCTCTGGGTTTCCTTTCTCCCCACGCCTTCACCGGAGTTTCTATTGGATTTCTTCTCTGATCCTGCTCACGTTATTTCACTGGAGGTACCAGACGGCGTTTCAGTTTCTGTTCCAGTCCACCCTCCTCTCCCCCTCTCTCTCTCTCTCTCTCTCTCTCCCAGCCCAGCTACGACGTTCGTCTGTGTCTGTCCTCCGGGAGCCAAGTGTCTGGCCAGGACAACAGCAAGACTCCAGTCAGCTCTGACACTGTACACGCATCGTGAAAGCCAGAGAGACAGAGGAGAGAACAAAAGTGAAGTCAGGGCATGAGAGAGAAAGCGAAAGAGAGAGACAGCTTTTTAGAGTAGTTCAAGCTACTCTAAACACCCTCCTTCCCTCTCCTACCCTCCTCCTTCCCTCCTCCTCCCTCCTTCTCTCACTCCCTTCTTTCTTTCTCTCCTATTTCTCCTCTTCCTGGATCACCTCCTACTATCCCAGACTTGTTTTCTTCCTCCTTTTCTACTTCCTCGCTCCTCTCCTCCTCTTCTCCCTCATTCCTTCCCTCGCTCCTCTCCTCCTCTCCTCCTCTTCTCCCTCCTTCCTTCTCTTGCTCCTCTCCTCTTCTTCTCCCTCCTTCCCTCACTCCTCTCCTCCTTTTCTCCTTCCCTCCTTCCCTCACTCCTCTCCTCCTCTTCTCCTTCCCTCGCTCCTCTCGTCCTCTTCTCCCTCCTTCCCTTGCTCCTCTCCTCCTCTTCTCCCCCTTCCCTCACTCCTCTCCTCCTTTTCTCCTTCCCTCCTTCCCTCACCCCTCTCCTCCTCTTCTCCTTCCCTCGCTCCTCTCCTCCTCTTCTCCCTCCTTCCCTTGCTTCTCTCCTCCTCTTCTCCCCCTTCCCTCGCTCCTCTTCTCCCTCCTTCCTTCCTTTGCTCCTCTCCTCCTCCCCTCCCTCCTTCCTTCCCTCACTCCTCTCCTCCTCCCCTCCCTCATTCCCTTGCTCCCTCTCCTCCTCTTCTCCCCCTTCCCTCGCTCCTCCCCTCCCTCCTTCCTTCCCTTGCTCCTCTCCTCCCCTCCCTCCTTCCTTCCCTTGCTCCCTCCTCCCCTCCCTCCTTCCTTCCCTTGCTCCTCTCCTCCTCTTCTCCTTCCTTCCCTTGCTCCTCTCCTCCTCTTCTCCCTCCTTCCCTCCCTCGCTCCTCTCCTCTTCTCCCTCCTCCCTTCCTTCCCTCGCTCCTCTCCTCTTCTCCCCCAGCTAGGAGAGGGTGAATCTGGGACTCCCACTGAGCAGACAGACAGAAGAACAGCTAGAGGTCCCATCCATCACTCTCTGTCTGTCCATCCCTGTCTCTCTCTCTCACATCTCTCTGTTTGAGAAGAGGATCTTGCCTCCGCCCAGACCCAGGGATAGGAACCGGGGGTCCAGGCCAAGAGGGAGTCACTGTGTTACTGGAACCCAACCAGAGAGACTCTGTCTCCTGCCACGGCCAGAAGGATTCCTGCTACATGGGTAAACACTTGGAACAGCAACAGATGTACCCCCAATACATCTACTATTACCCCCACTACCTCCAGACTAAGGTAAGATGGTTCAGGGTGTCTCCTCTATCTAAGGAAGGATGGTTCAGGGTGTCTCCTCTATATAAGGAAGTATGGTTCAGGGTGTCTATCTAAGGTAGGATGGTTCAGGGTGTCTCCTCTATCTAAGGAAGGATGGTTCAGGGTGTCTCCTCTATCTAAGGAAGGATGGTTCAGGGTGTCTATCGAAGGAAGGATGGTTCAGGATGTCTCCTCTATCTAAGGAAGGATGGTTCAGGGTGTCTCCTCTATATAAGGAAGTATGGTTCAGGGTGTCTCCTCTATCTAAGGAAGGATGGTTCAGGGTGTCTCCTCTATATAAGGAAGTATGGTTCAGGGTGTCTATCGAAGGAAGGATGGTTCAGGATGTCTCCTCTATCTAAGGAAGGATGGTTCAGGGTCTCCTCTATCTAAGGAAGGATGGTTCAGGGTGTCTATCGAAGGAAGGATGGTTCAGGATGTCTCCTCTATCTAAGGAAGGATGGTTCAGGGGTCTCCTCTATCTAAGGAAGGATGGTTCATCTATCTAAGGAAGGATGGTTGTGTCTCCTCTATCTAAGGAAGGATGGTTCAGGATGTCTCCTCTATCTAAGGAAGGATGGTTCAGGATGTCTCCTCTATCTAAGGAAGGATGGTTCAGGGTGTCTCCTCTATCTAAGGAAGGATGGTTCAGGGTCTCCTCTATCTAAGGAAGGATGGTTCAGGGTGTCTCCTCTATCTAAGGAAGGATGGTTCAGGATGTCTCCTCTATCTAAGGAAGGATGGTTCAGGGTGTCTCCTCTATCTAAGGAAGGATGGTTCAGGATGTCTCCTCTATCTAAGGAAGGATGGTTCAGGGTGTCTCCTCTAAGGAAGGATGGTTCAGGGTGTCTCCTCTATCTAAGGAAGGATGGTTCAGGGGTCTCCTCTATCGAAGGAAGGATGGTTCAGGGTGTCTCCTCTAAGGAAGGATGGTTCAGGGTGTCTCCTCTAAGGAAGGATGGTTCAGGGTGTCTCCTCTATCTAAGGAAGGATGGTTCAGGGTGTCTCCTCTAAGGAAGGATGGTTCAGGGTGTCTCCTCTATCTAAGGAAGGATGGTTCAGGGTGTCTCCTCTAAGGAAGGATGGTTCAGGGTGTCTCCTCTAAGGAAGGATGGTTCAGGGGTCTCCTCTAAGGAAGGATGGTTCAGGGTGTCTCCTCTAAGGAAGGATGGTTCAGGATGTCTCCTCTAAGGAAGGATGGTTCAGGGTGTCTCCTCTATCTAAGGAAGGATGGTTCAGGGTGTCTCCTCTATCTAAGGAAGGATGGTTCAGGGTGTCTCCTCTATCTAAGGAAGGATGGTTCAGGGTGTCTCCTCTAAGGAAGGATGGTTCAGGGTGTCTCCTCTATCTAAGGAAGGATGGTTCAGGGTGTCTCCTCTATCTAAGGAAGGATGGTTCAGGGTGTCTCCTCTATCTAAGGAAGGATGGTTCAGGGTGTCTCCTCTATCTAAGGAAGGATGGTTCAGGATGTCTCCTCTATCTAAGGAAGGATGGTTCAGGGTGTCTCCTCTATCTAAGGAAGGATGGTTCAGGGTGTCTCCTCTAAGGAAGGATGGTTCAGGGTGTCTCCTCTAAGGTAAGATGGTTCAGGGTCTCTCCTCTATCTAAGGAATGATGATTCAGGGTCTCTATCTAAGGTCAGGATGGTTCAGGGTCTCTCTATCTAAGGAAGGATGGTTCAGGGTCTCTCCTCTGTCTTACCCCCACGCTAGTCCTTCTAACGTTACCTCTAGACTAAGGTAGGGTGTCCCACCTCTGTCATAGCCCCGACCACCCTGACCTTCTCCAGGCTTAGGTATGGTAACGAGTCTATCCTCTGTCATAGCCCAGACTCCCCTAATCTTCTCCAGGCTGTGTATCTCTGCTGTTTTACCCTATACTAGTCTATATTGATCGGGGGGATCGATACTTACAGTTGTAGTCAGAAGTTTACATACACCTTAGCCAAATACATTTCAACTTTACAGTTTTTCACAATTCCTGACATTTAATCCGAATAGAAATTCCCTGTCTTAGGTCAGTTAGGATCACAACTTTATTTTAAGAATGTGACATGTCAGAATAATAGTAGAGAGAATGATTTATTTCAGCTTTTATTTCTTTCATCACATTCCCAGTGGGTCGGAGGTTTTACATACACTCAATTAGTATTTGGTAGGATTGCTTTTAAATGGTTTAACTTGGGTCAAACATTTCAGGTAGCCTTCCACAAGCTTCCCACAATAAGTTGGGTGAATTTTGGCTCATTCCTCCTGACAGAGCTGGTGTAACTGAGTCAGGTTTGATGCCATCTATTTTGTGAAGTGCACCAGTCCCTCCTGCAGCAAAGCACCCCCACAACATGATGCTTCACGGTTGGGATGGTGTTCTTCGGCTTGCAAGCGTCCCCCTTTTTCCTCCAAACATAAACGATGGTCATTATGGCCAAACGGTTCTATTTTTGTTTCATCAGACCAGAGGACAGTTTCTCCAAAATGTACGATCTTTCTCCCCATGTGCAGTTGCAAACCGTAGTCTGGCTTTTTTATGGCGGTTTTGGAGCAGTGGCTTCTTCCTTGCTGAGCGGCCTTTCAGGTTATGTCGATATAGGACTTGTTTTACTGTGGATATAGATATTTTTGTACCTGTTTCCTCCAGCATCTTCACAAGGTCCTTTGCTGTTGTTCTGGAATTGATTTGCACTTTTCGCACCAAAGTACGTTATATCGGGAATAGGGAGTGATTGGGTTCTGGTCTATAGTAGTGCACTACATAGGGAATAGGGAGTCATTGGGTTCTGGTCTATAGTAGTGCACTATATAGGGAATAGGGAGTCATTGGGTCTTGGTCTATAGTAGTGCACTATATAGGGAATAGGGTTCCATTGGGTTCTGGTCTATATTAGTGCACTATATAGGGAATAGGGAGTCATTGGGTTCTGGTCTATAGTAGTGCACTATATAGGGAATAGGGTTCTGGTCTATAGTAGTGCACTATATAGGGAATAGGGTTCTGGTCTATAGTAGTGCACTATATAGGGAATAGGGTTCTGGTCTATAGTAGTGCACTATATAGGGAATATGGTTCTGGTCTATAGTAGTGCACTATATAGGGAATAGGGTTCTGGTCTATAGTAGTGTACTCTATAGGGAATAGGGTTCTGGTCTATAGTAGTGCACTATATAGGGAATAGGGTTCTGGTCTATAGTAGTGTACTCTAAATAGGGAATAGGGCCCTGGTCTATAGTAGTGTACTCTATAGGGAATAGGGTTCTGGTCTATAGTAGTGTACTCTATAGGGAATAGGGTTCTGGTCTATAGTAGTGTACTCTATAGGGAATAGGGTTCTGGTCTATAGTAGTGTACTCTATAGGGAATAGGGTTCTGGTCTATAGTAGTGTACTCTATAGGGAATAGGGTTCTGGTCTATAGTAGTGTACTCTATAGGGAATAGGGTTCTGGTCTATAGTAGTGTACTCTATAGGGAATAGGGTTCTGGTCTAAAGTAGTGTACTCTATAGGGAATAGGGTTCTGGTCTATAGTAGTGTACTCTATAGGGAATAGGGTTCTGGTCTATAGTAGTGTACACTATAGGGAATAGGGTTCTGGTCTATAGTAGTGTACTCTATAGGGAATAGGGTTCTGGTCTATAGTAGTGTACTCTATAGGGAATAGGGTTCTGGTCTATAGTAGTGTACTCTATAGGGAATAGGGTTCTGGTCTATAGTAGTGTACTCTATAGGGAATAGGGTTCTGGTCTATAGTAGTGTACTCTATAGGGAATAGGGTTCTGGTCTATAGTAGTGTACTCTATAGGGAATAGGGTTCTGGTCTATACTCTAAATAGACACCTCGTTTCCATCCTGACAGAAACCTCGTTTCCATCCTGACAGACACCTCGTTTCCATCCTGACAGACACCTCGTTTCCATCCTGACAGACACATCGTTTCCATCCTGACAGACACCTCGTTTCCATCCTGACAGACACCTCGTTTCCATCCTGACAGACACCTCGTTTCCATCCTGACAGACACCTCGTTTCGATCCTGACAGACACCTCGTTTCCATCCTGACAGACACCTCGTTTCCATCCTGACAGAAACCTGGTTTCGATCATGACAGACACCTCGTTTCCATCCTGACAGACACCTCGTTTCCATCCTGACAGACACCTCGTTTCCATCCTGACAGAAACCTCGTTTCCATCCTGACAGACACCTCGTTTCCATCCTGACAGACACCTCGTTTCCATCCTGACAGACACCTCGTTTCCATCCTGACAGAAACCTCGTTTCCATCCTGACAGACACCTCGTTTCCATCCTGACAGACACCTCGTTTCCATCCTGACAGACACATCGTTTCCATCCTGACAGACACCTCGTTTCCATCCTGACAGACACCTCGTTTCCATCCTGACAGACACCTCGTTTCCATCCTGACAGACACCTCGTTTCCATCCTGACAGACACCTCGTTTCCATCCTGACAGACACCTCGTTTCCATCCTGACAGAAACCTCGTTTCCATCCTGACAGACACCTCGTTTCCATCCTGACAGACACCTCGTTTCCATCCTGACAGACACCTCGTTTCCATCCTGACAGACACCTCGTTTCCATCCTGACAGACACCTCGTTTCCATCCTGACAGACACCTCGTTTCCATCCTGACAGACACCTCGTTTCCATCCCGACAGACACCTCGTTTCCATCCTGACAGACACCTCGTTTCCATCCCGACAGACACCTCGTTTCCATCCCGACAGACACCTCG
>NW_026280497.1:85000-95000 GCF_023373465.1 Oncorhynchus keta
AACATCGGGTGGTGTAGGTGTCCTGGAGGGCAGGTAGTTTGCCCCCGGTGATGCGTTGTGCAGACCTCACTATCCTCTAGAGAGCCTTACGGTTGAGGGCGGAGCAGTTGCAGTACCAGGCGGTGATACAGCCCGCCAGGATGCTCTCAATTGTGCATCTGTAGAAGTTTGTGAGTGCTTTTGGTGACAAGCCGAATTTCTTCAGCCTCCTGAGGTTGAAGAGGCGCTGCTGCGCCTTCTTCACGATGCTGTCTGTGTGAGTGGACCAATTCAGTTTGTCTGTGATGTGTATGCCGAGGAACTTAAAACTTGCTACCCTCTCCACTACTGTTCCATCGATGTGGATAGGGGGTGTTCCCTCTGCTGTTTCCTGAAGTCCACAATCATCTCCTTAGTTTTGTTGACGTTGAGTGTGAGGTTATTTTCCTGACACCACACTCCGAGGGCCCTCACCTCCTCCCTGTAGGCCGTCTCAGTCGTTGTTGGTAATCAAGCCTACCACTGTTGTGTCGTCCGCAAACTTGATGATTGAGTTGGAAGCGTGCGTGGCCACGCAGTCGTGAGGTGAACAGGGAGTACAGGAGAGGGCTCAGAACGCACCCCTTGTGGGGCCCCAGTGTTGAGGATCAGTGGGGTGGAGATGTTGTTGCCTACCCTCACCACCTGGGGGCGGCCCGTCAGGAAGTCCAGTACCCAGTTACACAGGGGCGGGGTCGAGACTCAGGGTCTCGAGCTTAATGACGAGCTTGGAGGGTACTATGGTGTTGAATGCCGAGCTGTAGTCGATGAACAGCATTCTCACATAGGTATTCCTCTTGTCCAGATGGGTTATGGCAGTCTGCAGTGTGGTTGAGATTGCATCGTCTGTGGACCTATTTGGGCGGTAAGCAAATTGGAGTGGGTCTAGGGTGTCAGGTAGGGTGGAGGTGATATGGTCCTTGACTAGTCTCTCAAAGCACTTCATGATGACGGAAGTGAGTGCTACGGGGCGGTAGTCGTTTAGCTCAGTTCCCTTAGCTTTCTTGGGAACAGGAACAATGGTGGCCCTCTTGAAGCATGGGAACAGCAGACTGGTATAGGGATTGATTGAATATGTCCGTAAACACACCGGCCAGCTGGTCTGCACATGCTCTGAGGGCGCGGCTGGGGATGCCGTCTGGGCCTGCAACCTTGCGAGGGTTAACACGTTTAAATGTCTTACTCACCTCGGCTGCAGTGAAGGAGAGACCGCATGTTTTCGTTGCAGGCCGTGTCAGTGGCACTGTATTGTCCTCGAAGCGGGCAAAAAAGTTATTTAGTCTGCCTGGGAGCAAGACATCCTGGTCCGTGACTGGGCTGGATTTCTTCTTGTAGTCCGTGATTGACTGTAGACCCTGCCACATGCCTCTTGTGTCTGAGCCGTTGAATTGAGATTCTACTTTGTCTCTGTACTGATGCTTAGCTACTGACGCGATACATTGAGAAGACTGAGGATAGTGCACTACTTTTGACGAGAGCCATGTGTGACCTGTTCGAAAGTAGTGCACTACATAGGAATTTGGGACGCATGGCAGAGAGGTGTAACCTCCAGCTAGGAGGAGAGAGATGTAACCTCCAACTAGGAGGAGAGAGAGATGTAACCTCCAGCTAGGAGGAGAGAGAGATGTAACCTCCAGCTTGGAGGAAAGAGAGATGTAACCTCCAGCTAGGGGAGAGAGATGTAACCTCCAGCTAGGAGGAGAGAGAGATGTAACCTCCAGCTAGGAGGAGAGAGAGATGTAACCTCCAGCTAGGAGGAGAGAGAGATGTAACCTCCAGCTAGGAGGAGAGAGATGTAACCTCCAGCTAGGAGGAGAGAGATGTAACCTCCAGCTAGGAGGAGAGAGAGATGTAACCTCCAGCTAGGAGGAGAGAGAGATGTAACCTCCAGCTAGGAGGAGAGAGAGATGTAACCTCCAGCTAGGAGGAGAGAGATGTAACCTCCAGCTAAGAGGAGAGAGAGATGTAACCTCTAGCTAGGAGGAGAGAGATGTAACCTCCAGTTAGGAGAGAGAGAGATGTAACCTCTAGCTAGGAGGAGAGAGATGTAACCTCCAGTTAGGAGGAGAGAGATGTAACATCCAGTTAGGAGGAGAGAGAGATGTAACCTCTAGCTAGGAGGAGAGAGATGTAACCTCCAGCTAGGAGGAGAGAGATGTAACCTCCAGCTAGGAGGAGAGAGATGTAACCTCCAGCTAGGAGGAGAGAGATGTAACCTCTAGCTAGGAGGAGAGAGATGTAACCTCCAGCTAGGAGGAGAGAGAGATGTAACCTCTAGCTAGGAGGAGAGAGATGTAACCTCCAGTTAGGAGGAGAGAGAGATGTAACCTCTAGCTAGGAGGAGAGAGATGTAACCTCCAGTTAGGAGGAGAGAGAGATGTAACCTCTAGCTAGGAGGAGAGAGATGTAACCTCCAGCTAGGAGGAGAGAGATGTAACCTCCAGTTAGGAGGAGAGAGAGATGTAACCTCTAGCTAGGAGGAGAGAGATGTAACCTCCAGCTAGTAGGAGAGAGAGATGTAACCTCTAGCTAGGAGGAGAGAGATGTAACCTCCAGCTAGGAGGAGAGGGATGTAACCTCCAGCTAGGAGGAGAGGGATGTAACCTCCAACTCGGAGTAGAGAGAGATGTAACCTCTAGCTAGGAGGTGAGAGATGTATCCTCCAGCTAGGAGGAGAGGGATGTAACCTCCAACTCGGAGTAGAGAGAGATGTAACCTCCAACTCGGAGGAGAGAGAGATGTAACCTCTAGCTAGGAGGAGAGAGATGTAACCTCCAGCTAGGAGGAGAGAGATGTAACCTCTAGCTAGGAGGAGAGAGATGTAACCTCCAACTAGGAGGAGAGGGATGTAACCTCCAGCTAGGAGGAGAGGGATGTAACCTCCAACTAGGAGGAGAGGGATGTAACCTCCAGCTAGGAGGAGAGGGATGTAACCTCCAACTAGGAGGAGAGAGATGTAACCTCTAGCTAGGAGGAGAGGGATGTAACCTCCAGCTAGGAGGAGAGAGAGATGTAACCTCTAGCTAGGAGGAGAGGGATGTAACCTCCAGCTAGGAGAGAGAGAGATGTAACCTCCAGCTAGGAGGGAGAGGGATGTAACCTCCAGCTAGGAGGAGAGAGATGTAACCTCTAGCTAGGAGGAGAGGGATGTAACCTCCAGCTAGGAGGAGAGAGATGTAACCTCCAGCTAGGAGGAGAGGGATGTAACCTCCAGCTAGGAGGAGAGAGATGTAACCTCCAGCTAGGAGGAGAGGGATGTAACCTCCAGCTAGGAGGAGAGAGATGTAACCTCCAGCTAGGAGGAGAGAGATGTAACCTCCAGCTAGGAGGAGAGAGAGATGTAACCTCTAGCTAGGAGGAGAGAGAGATGTAACCTCTAGCTAGGAGGAGAGGGATGTAACCTCCAGCTAGGAGGAGAGAGATGTAACCTCCAGCTAGGAGGGAGGAGAGAGATGATAACCTCCAGCTAGGAGGAGAGAGATGTAACCTCCAGCTAGGAGGAGAGAGAGATGTAACCTCCAGCTAGGAGGAGAGAGATGTAACCTCCAGCTAGGAGAGAGAGAGATGTAACCTCCAGCTAGGAGGGAGAGAGATGTAACCTCCAGCTAGGAGGAGAGAGAGATGTAACCTCCAGCTAGGAGGAGAGAGAGATGTAACCTCCAGCTAGGAGGAGAGAGATGTAACCTCCAGCTAGGAGGAGAGAGATGTAACCTCCAGCTAGGAGGAGAGAGATGTAACCTCCAGCTAGGAGAGAGAGAGATGTAACCTCCAGCTAGGAGGAGAGAGAGATGTAACCTCCAGCTAGGAGATGTAACCTCCAGCTAGGAGAGAGATGTAACCTCCAGCTAGAGAGAGAGAGATGTAACCTCCAGCTAGGAGGAGAGAGATGTAACCTCCAGCTAGGAGGAGTAACCTCCAGAGAGATGTAACCTCCAGCTAGGAGGAGAGAGATGTAACCTCCAGCTAGGAGGAGAGAGATGTAACCTCCAGCTAGGAGGAGAGAGAGATGTAACCTCCAGCTAGGAGAGAGAGATGTAACCTCCAGCTAGGAGGAGAGAGATGTAACCTCCAGCTAGGAGGAGAGAGATGTAACCTCCAGCTAGGAGGAGAGAGATGTAACCTCCAGCTAGGAGGAGAGAGATGTAACCTCCAGCTAGGAGGAGAGAGAGATGTAACCTCCAACTAGGAGGAGAGAGAGATGTAACCTCCAACTAGGAGGAGAGAGAGATGTAACCTCCAGCTAGGAGGAGAGAGAGATGTAACCTCCAGCTAGGAGGAGAGAGAGATGTAACCTCCAGCTAGGAGGAGAGAGAGATGTAACCTCCAGCTAGGAGAGAGAGAGATGTAACCTCCAGCTAGGAGGAGAGAGATGTAACCTCCAGCTAGGAGGAGAGAGATGTAACCTCCAGCTAGGAGGAGAGAGATGTAACCTCCAGCTAGGAGGAGAGAGAGATGTAACCTCCAGCTAGGAGGAGAGAGAGATGTAACCTCCAACTAGGAGGAGAGAGAGATGTAACCTCCCTAGGAGGAGAGAGATGTAACCTCCAGCTAGGAGGAGAGAGATGTAACCTCCAGCTAGGAGGAGAGAGATGTAACCTCCAGCTAGGAGGAGAGAGATGTAACCTCCAGCTAGGAGGAGAGAGAGATGTAACCTCCAGCTAGGAGGAGAGAGAGATGTAACCTCCAGCTAGAGGAGGAGGAGAGAGATGTAACCTCCAGCTAGGAGGAGAGAGACCTCCAGCTAGGAGGAGAGAGATGTAACCTCCAGCTAGGAGGAGAGAGATGTAACCTCCAGCTAGGAGGAGAGAGATGTAATCCAGCAGTGTGTATACGTGATCTACAGCCACAGTATCCTGTTGTGAATGTTACAATGTCATAGTGCTTGGGCAGTGTGTCTATAGTGAATGCAGGATTACATGGCAGGATGCAGACATTAGACAGGATGCAGACATTAGACAGGATGCAGACATTAGACAGGATGCAAACATTAGACAGATGCAGACATTAGACAGGATGCAGGATGCATTAGACAGGTTGCAGACATTAGACACGATGCAGACATTAGACAGGATGGAGACATTAGACAGGATGTAGACATTAGACAGGATGCAGACATTAGACAGGATGCAGACATTAGACAGGATGCAGACATTAGACAGGATGCAGACATTAGACAGGATGCAGACATTAGACAGGATGCAGACATTAGACAGGATGCAGACATTAGACAGGATGCAGACATTAGACAGGATGCAGACATTAGACAGGATGCAGACATTAGACAGGATGCAGACATTAGACAGGATGCAGACATTAGACAGGATGCAGACTTTAGACAGGATGCAGACTTGAGACAGGATGCAGACATTAGACAGGATGCGATGCAGACATTAGACAGGATGCAGACATTAGACAGGATGCAGACATTAGACAGGATGTAGACTTTAGACTTGATGCAGACATTAGACAGGATGCAGACATTAGACAGGATGCAGACTTTAGACAGGATGCAGACTTTAGACAGGATGCAGACATTAGACAGGATGCAGACATTAGACAGGATGCAGACATTAGACAGGATGCAGACATTAGACAGGATGCAGACATTAGACAGGATGCAGACATTAGACAGGATGCAGACATTAGACAGGATGCAGACATTAGACAGGATGCAGACATTAGACAGGATGCAGACATTAGACAGGATGTAGACTTGAGACAGGATGCAGACATTAGACAGGATGCGATGCAGACATTAGACAGGATGCAGACATTAGACAGGATGTAGACATTAGACAGGATGCAGACATTAGACAGGATGCAGACATTAGACAGGATGCAGACATTAGACAGGATGCAGACATTAGACAGGATGCAGACATTAGACAGGATGCAGACATTAGACAGGATGCAGACATTAGACAGGATGCAGACATTAGACAGGATGTAGACTACAAACATGATACAGACCTCCTCTGTCACGTCATCCTCTATCCACTCAGACCTCCTCTGTCATGTCATCCTCTATCCACTCAGACCTCCTCTGTCAGACCTCCTCGTCACGTCATCCTCTATCCACTCAGACCTCCTCTGTCATGTCATCCTCTATCCACTCAGACCTCCTCTGTCACTTCATCCTCTATCCACTCAGACCTCCTCTGTCATGTCATCCTCTATCCACTCAGACCTCCTCTGTCACGTCATCCTCTATCCACTCAGACCTCCTCTGTCATGTCATCCTCTATCCACTCAGACCTCCTCTGTCACGTCATCCTCTATCCACTCAGACCTCCTCTGTCATGTCATCCTCTATCCACTCAGACCTCCTCTGTCATGTCACTCAGACCTCCTCTGTCATGTCATCCTCTATCCACTCAGACCTCCTCTGTCATGTCATCAACTATCCACTCAGACCTCCTCTGTCATGTCATCCTCTATCCACTCAGACCTCCTCTGTCACGTCATCCTCTATCCACTCAGACCTCCTCTGTCACGTCATCCTCTATCCACTCAGACCTCCTCTGTCATGTCATCCTCTATCCACTCAGACCTCCTCTGTCATGTCATCCTCTATCCACTCAGACCTCCTCTGTCACGTCATCCTCTATCCACTCAGACCTCCTCTGTCTTGTCATCCTCTATCCACTCAGACCTCCTCTGTCACGTCATCCTCTATCCACTCAGACCTCCTCTGTCATGTCATCCTCTATCCACTCAGACCTCCTCTGTCACGTCATCCTCTATCCACTCAGACCTCCTCTGTCACGTCATCCTCTATCCACTCAGACCTCCTCTGTCACGTCATCCTCTATCCACTCAGACCTCCTCTGTCACGTCATCCTCTATCCACTCAGACCTCCTCTGTCACGTCATCCTCTATCCACTCAGACCTCCTCTGTCACGTCATCCTCTATCCACTCAGACCTCCTCTGTCATGTCATCCTCTATCCACTCAGACCTCCTCTATCCACGTCATCCTCTATCCACTCAGACCTCCTCTGTCTTGTCATCCTCTATCCACTCAGACCTCCTCTGTCACGTCATCCTCTATCCACTCAGACCTCCTCTGTCACGTCATCCTCTATCCACTCAGACCTCCTCTGTCACGTCATCCTCTATCCACTCAGACCTCCTCTGTCACGTCATCCTCTATCCACTCAGACCTCCTCTGTCACAGTCATCCTCTATCCACTCAGACCTCCTCTGTCACGTCATCCTCTATCCACTCAGACCTCCTCTGTCACGTCATCCTCTATCCACTCAGACCTCCTCTGTCACGTCATCTCTATCCACTCAGACCTCCTCTGTCACGTCATCCTATATCCACTCAGACCTCCTCTGTCACGTCATCCTCTATCCACTCAGACCTCCTCTGTCACGTCATCCTCTATCCACTCAGACCTCCTCTGTCACGTCATCCTCATCCCTCAGACCTCCTCCACGTCATCCTCTATCCACTCAGACCTCCTCTGTCACGTCATCCTCTATCCACTCAGACCTCCTCTGTCACCATCCCCTCTGACCTCCTCTGTCATCCTCCTCTATCCACTCAGACCTCCTCTGTCACGTCATCCTCTATCCACTCAGACCTCCTCTGTCACGTCATCCTCTATCCACTCACCTCCTCTGTCACGTCATCCTCTCTGACCTCCTCTGTCACGTCATCCTCTATCCACTCAGACCTCCTCTGTCACGTCATCCTCTATCCACTCAGACCTCCTCTGTCACGTCATCCTCTATCCACTCAGACCTCCTCTGTCACGTCATCCTCTATCCACTCAGACCTCCTCTGTCATGTCATCCTCTATCCACTCAGACCTCCTCTGTCATGTCATCCTCTATCCACTCAGACCTCCTCTGTCACGTCATCCTCTATCCACTCAGACCTCCTCTGTCACGTCATCCTCTATCCACTCAGACCTCCTCTGTCACGTCATCCTCTATCATCCTCTCAGACCTCCTCTGTCACGTCATCCTCTATCCACTCAGACCTCCTCTGTCACGTCATCCTCTATCCACTCAGACCTCCTCTGTCACTCAGTCATCCTCTATCCACTCAGACCTCCTCTGTCACGTCATCCTCTATCCACTCAGACCTCCTCTGTCACGTCATCCTCTATCCACTCAGACCTCCTCTGTCACGTCATCCTCTATCCACTCAGACCTCCTCTGTCATGTCATCCTCTATCCACTCAGACCTCCTCTGTCACGTCATCCTCTATCCACTCAGACCTCCTCTGTCACGTCATCCTCTATCCACTCAGACCTCCTCTGTCACGTCATCCTCTATCCACTCAGACCTCCTCTGTCATGTCATCCTCTATCCACTCAGACCTCCTCTGTCACGTCATCCTCTATCCACTCAGACCTCCTCTGTCACGTCATCCTCTATCCACTCAGACCTCCTCTGTCACGTCATCCTCTATCCACTCAGACCTCCTCTGTCACGTCATCCTCTATCCACTCAGACCTCCTCTGTCACGTCATCCTCTATCCACTCAGACCTCCTCTGTCACGTCATCCTCTATCCACTCAGACCTCCTCTGTCACGTCATCCTCTATCCACTCAGACCTCCTCTGTCACGTCATCCTCTATCCACTCAGACCTCCTCTGTCACGTCATCCTCTATCCACTCAGACCTCCTCTGTCACGTCATCCTCTATCCACTCAGACCTCCTCTGTCATGTCATCCTCTATCCACTCAGACCTCCTCTGTCATCATCCTCTATCCACTCAGACCTCCTCTGTCACGTCATCCTCTATCCACTCAGACCTCCTCTGTCACGTCATCCTCTATCCACTCAGACCTCCTCTGTCACGTCATCCTCTATCCACTCAGACCTCCTCTGTCACGTCATCCTCTATCCACTCAGACCTCCTCTGTCACTCATCCCTATCCACTCAGACCTCCTCTGTCACGTCATCCTCTATCCACTCAGACCTCCTCTGTCATCCCATCCTCTATCCACTCAGACCTCCTCTGTCACGTCATCCTCTATCCACTCAGACCTCCTCTGTCACGTCATCCTCTATCCACTCAGACCTCCTCTGTCACGTCATCCTCTATCCACTCAGACCTCCTCTGTCACGTCATCCTCTATCCACTCAGACCTCCTCTGTCATGTCATCCTCTATCCACTCAGACCTCCTCTGTCACGTCATCCTCTATCCACCAGACCTCCTCTGTCACGTCATCCTCTATCCACTCAGACCTCCTCTGTCACGTCATCCTCTATCCACTCAGACCTCCTCTGTCACGTCATCCTCTATCCACTCAGACCTCCTCTGTCACGTCATCCTCTATCCACTCAGACCTCCTCTGTCACGTCATCCTCTATCCACTCAGACCTCCTCTGTCACGTCATCCTCTATCCACTCAGACCTCCTCTGTCACGTCATCCTCTATCCACTCAGACCTCCTCTGTCACGTCATCCTCTATCCACTCAGACCTCCTCTGTCACGTCATCCTCTATCCACTCAGACCTCCTCTGTCATGTCATCCTCTATCCACTCAGACCTCCTCTGTCACGTCATCCTCTATCCACTCAGACCTCCTCTGTCATGTCATCCTCTATCCACTCAGACCTCCTCTGTCATGTCATCCTCTATCCACTCAGACCTCCTCTGTCACGTCATCCTCTATCCACTCAGACCTCCTCTGTCACATCATCCTCTATCCACTCAGACCTCCTCTGTCACGTCATCCTCTATCCACTCAGACCTCCTCTGTCACATCATCCTCTATCCACTCAGACCTCCTCTGTCATGTCATCCTCTATCCACTCAGACCTCCTCTGTCATGTCATCCTCTATCCACTCAGACCTCCTCTGTCACGTCATCCCTATCCTCTCTGTCACGTCATCCTCTATCCACTCAGACCTCCTCTGTCACGTCATCCTCTATCCACTCAGACCTCCTGTCTGTCACGTCATCCTCTATCCACTCAGACCTCCTCTGTCACGTCATCCTCTATCCACTC
>NW_026280497.1:100000-120296 GCF_023373465.1 Oncorhynchus keta
GTTGTTCGTTCTCTGTAGTACACTAGGATGTG
Source organism: Oncorhynchus keta (assembly GCF_023373465.1). Taxonomy (NCBI): domain Eukaryota; kingdom Metazoa; phylum Chordata; class Actinopteri; order Salmoniformes; family Salmonidae; genus Oncorhynchus; species Oncorhynchus keta. Next base: position 100,033 of record NW_026280497.1, read on the forward strand.
TTTCTATCAGAATGTAGTGTTGTTGGTTCTCTGTAGTACACTAGGATGTGTTTCTATCATAATGTAGTGTTGTTCGTTCTCTGTAGTACACTAGGATGTGTTTCTATCAGAATGTAGTGTTGTTCGTTCTCTGTAGTACACTAGGATGTGTTTCTATCAGAATGTAGTGTTGTTGGTTCTCTGTAGTACACTAGGATGTGTTTATATCAGAATGTAGTGTTGTTCATTCTCTGTAGTACACTAGGATGTGTTTATATCATAATGTAGTGTTGATCGTTCTCTGTAGTACACTAGGATGTGTTTATCAGAATGTAGTGTTGTTCGTTCTCTGTAGTACACTAGGATGTGTTTATATCAGAATGTAGTGTTGTTGGTTCTCTGTAGTACACTAGGATGTGTTTATCAGAATGTAGTGTTGTTCGTTCTCTGTAGTACACTAGGATGTGTTTATATCAGAATGTAGTGTTGTTGGTTCTCTGTAGTACACTAGGATGTGTTTATCAGAATGTAGTGTTGTTGGTTCTCTGTAGTACACTAGGATGTGTTTATATCAGAATGTAGTGTTGTTGGTTCTCTGTAGTACACTAGGATGTGTTTATCAGAATGTAGTGTTGTTCGTTCTCTGTAGTACACTAGGATGTGTTTATCAGAATGTAGTGTTGTTCGTTCTCTGTAGTACACTAGGATGTGTTTATCAGAATGGGCCATATTGCAGCTTTAAGGTAGAGGTTTAAGGTTAGCACGCCGCCAGCCTACTAGATGATTATGGGTGCTCACGTTGCACCCTATAGGACGGTATTGAAGGCAGCCTCCAACGTCCCGGGGACCTGGACTAAACGTTGAATACTGAGGTCGATCTGGTGTGACCTGGGTGCTGAGGACGGAGTTCCTTCCTGACTGTTAGTCAGCTGATTATGTTTCACATATTCATTAACAGGAGAGATTCAACACATTAACTGTCTGACTGGAGTCAGAGGGGCTGGATGGCCTCCTGCCCAGAGCTGGTTGGTTGGAAATGTCAAATCAATTCAAGGGTTTTATTGGCATAAGGAACATATGTTAACATTACCAAAGATAATAAACAAAAGTGAAATAAACAAACATTAATAGTAAATACTACACTCATAGAAGTTGTAATATCTCTCCCTCTACCTCTACCTCTCTCCCTCTACCTCTACCCTCTCTCTCTACCTTTCCCTCTCCCCTCTCCCTCTAACTTGACCTCTACCTCTCTACCTCTACCTCTCCCATTACCTCTACCTCTCCCATTACCTCTACCTCTACCTCTCCCATTTCCTCTACCTCTTCCACTCTCCCTCTACCTCTCCCTCTACCTCTACCTCTCTCTCTCCCATTACCTCTCTCCCTCTCTCCCATTACCCTCTCTATCTCTCCCATTACCCCCCTCTCTCTCTCTCCCATTACCTCTCTCTCTCTCCCATTACCCCCTCTCTCTCTCTCCCATTACCTCTCCCTCTCTCTCCCATTACCCAAACCCCTCTCTCTCTCTCTCTCTCTCTCTCTCTCTCTCTCATTACCCCTCTCTCTCTCCCATTACCCCCCTCTCTCCCATTACTCTCTCTCTCTCTCTCCCATTACCCCCGCCTCTCTCTCTCTCTCTCTCTCTCTCTCTCTCTCTCTCCCATTACCTCTCTCTCCCATTACCCCCTCTCTCTCCCATTACCCCCCCTCTCTCTCTCTCTCTCTCCCATTACCTCCTCTCTCTCCCATTACCTCTCTCCTCTCTCCCATTACCTCTCTCTATCTCTCCCATTACCCTCTCTCTCTCTCTCTCCCATTACCTCTCTCTCCCATTACCCCCTCTCTCTCTCCCATTACCTCTCCCTCTCTCCCATTACCCAAACCTCTCTCTCTCTCTCTCTCTCTCATCTACTCTCTCTCTCTCCCATTACCCCCTCTCTCCCATTACCTCCTCTCTCTCTCTCTCTCTCTCTCTCCCATTACCCCCCGCCTCTCTCTCCCATTACCTCTCTCTCTCTCTCCCATTACCCCTCTCTCTCTCTCTCTCTCTCTCTCTCTCTCTCTCTCTCTCTCTCTCTCTCCCTTTCCCTCTCTCTCCTCTCCCATTACCCCTCTCTCTCTCCCATTACCCCCTCTCTCCATTCTCTCTCTCTCTCTCTCTCTCTCTCTCTCTCTCTCTTCTCTCTCTCTCTTCCCATTACCTCTCACTCTCACTCTCTCACTCTCTCTCTCCCCTCCCTGTCTCTCTGTCACACTACAGATCACTGTGCGGCACATCTCTGATGAGTGTGCTGGGCTTAGAATCAAACCCTTACTGGTGCCTCGGAACAATTCCTTTGTAGGGCCTTAAGTGGGCGAGAGGAGAGGGGAGGAGAGGGGAGGAGAGGAGAGGGGAGGAGAGGAGAGGAGAGGAGAGGAGAGGAGAGGAGAGGAGAGGAGAGGAGAGGGAGAGAGAGTTAGGAGTTGAAGGCCTAGTTTAGGCTGGCACAGAGTACTGACTGTTGGGTAGTGAGACTGTCCTCTGTCCTCTACCACAGACTACTGAGGTTAGTGAGACTGTCCTCTACCACAGACTACTGAGGTTAGTGAGACTGTCCTCTACCACAGACTACTGAGGTTAGTGAGACTGTCCTCTACCACAGACTACTGAGGTTAGTGAGACTGTCCTCTACCACAGACTACTGAGGGCAGTGAGACTGTCCTCTACCACAGACTACTGAGGGCAGTGAGACTGTCCTCTATCCTCTACCACAGACTACTGAGGGTAGTGCGACTGTCCTCTACCACAGACTACTGAGGGCAGTGAGACTGTCCTCTACAACAGACTACTGAGGGTAGTGAGACTGTCCTCTACCACAGACTACTGAGGGCAGTGAGACTGTCCTCTATCCTCTACAACAGACTACTGAGGGCAGTGAGACTGTCCTCTATCCTCTACAACAGACTACTGAGGTTAGTGAGACTGTCCTCTACCACAGACTACTGAGGGCAGTGAGACTGTCCTCTATCCTCTACAACAGACTACTGAGGGTAGTGAGACTGTCCTCTACCACAGACTACTGAGGGCAGTGAGACTGTCCTCTACAACAGATTACTGAGGGTAGTGAGACTGTCCTCTACCACAGACTACTTAGGGTAGTGAGACTGTCCTCTACCACAGACTACTGAGGGCAGTGAGACTGTCCTCTACCACAGACTACTGGGGTAGTGAGACTGTCCTCTGTCATCTACCACAGACTACTGAGGGTAGTGAGACTGTCCTCTACCACAGACTACTGAGGGTAGTGTGACTGTCCTCTACCACAGACTACTGAGGGTAGTGAGACTGTCCTCTGTCCTCTACCACAGACTACTGAGGGGCGTGAGACTGTCCTCTACAACAGACTACTGGGGGTAGTGAGACAGTCCTCTGTCCTCTACCACAGACTACTGAGGGTAGTGAGACTGTCCTCTACCACAGACTACTGAGGGTAGTGAGACTGTCCTCTACAACAGACTACTGGGGGTAGTGAGACAGTCCTCTGTCCTCTACCACAGACTACTGAGGGTAGTGAGACTGTCCTCTGTCCTCTACCACAGACTACTGGGGGTAGTGAGACTGTCCTCTGTCCTCTACCACAGACTACTGAGGGTAGTGAGACTGTCCTCTGTCCTCTACCACAGACTACTGAGGGTAGTGAGACTGTCCTCTGTCCTCTACCACAGACTACTGAGGGTAGTGAGACTGTCCTCTGTCCTCTACCACAGATTACTGAGGGTAGTGAGACTGTCCTCTACCACAGACTGTCAGTGCTAATACATTGGGGATGGTAGCTACAGCACTGTTACAATGGGGATGGTAGCTACAGCACTGTTACAAGGGGATGCTAGCTACAGCACTGTTACAAGGGGAATGCTAGCTACAGCGCCGTTACAATGGGGATGCTAGCTACAGCGCCGCTACAATGGGGATGCTAGCTACAGAGCCGCTACAATGGGGATGCTAGCTACAGCGTTGTTACAATGGGGATGCTAGCTACAGCGCCTCTACAATGGGGATGCTAGCTACAGCGCCGCTACAATGGGGATGCTAGCTACAGCACTGTTACAATGGGGATGCTAGCTACAGTGTTGTTACAATGGGGATGCTAGCTACAGCGCCTCTACAATGGAGATGCTAGCTACAGCGCCGCTACAATGGTGATGCTAGCTACAGCACTGTTACAATGGGGATGCTAGCTACAGTGCCGCTACAATGGGGATGCTTGCTACAGCACTGTTACAATGGGGATGGTAGCTACAGCACTGTTACAAGGGGAATGCTAGCTACAGCACTGTTACAAGGGGAATGCTTGCTACAGCGCCGTTACAATGGGGATGCTAGCTACAGCGCCGCTACAATGGGGATGCTAGCTACAGAGCCGCTACAATGGGGATGCTAGCTACAGCGTTGTTACAATGGGGATGCTAGCTACAGCGCCTCTACAATGGGGATGCTAGCTACAGCGCCGCTACAATGGGGATGCGAGCTACAGCACTGTTACAATGGGGATGCTAGCTACAGCGTTGTTACAATGGGGATGCTAGCTACAGCGCCTCTACAATGGAGATGCTAGCTACAGCGCCGCTACAATGGTGATGCTAGCTACAGCACTGTTACAATGGGGATGCTAGCTACAGCGCCGCTACAATGGGGATGCTAGCTACAGCACTGTTACAATGGGGATGGTAGCTACAGCACTGTTACAAGGGGGAATGCTAGCTACAGCACTGTTACAATGGGGATGCTAGCTACAGCGCCGCTACAATGGGGATGCTATCTACAGAGCTGCTACAATGGGGATGCTAGCTACAGCGTTGTTACAATGGGGATGCTAACTACAGCGCCGCCACAATGGTGATGCTAGCTACAGCGCCGCTACAATGGGGATGCTAGCTACAGCACTGTTACAATGGGGATGCTAGCTACAGCGCCACAATGGAGATGCTAGCACAGCGCTCTACAATGGGGATGCTAGCTACAGCGCCGCTACAATGGGGGCTAGCTACAGCACTGTTACAATGGGGATGCTAGCTACAGTGTTGTTACAATGGGGATGCTAGCTACAGCGCCTACAATGGAGATGCTAGCTACAGCGCGCTACATTGGTGATGCTAGCTACAGCACTGTTACAATGGGGATGCTAGCTACTGCGCCGCTACAATGGGGATGCTAGCTACAGCACTGTTACAATGGGGATGGTAGCTACAGCACTGTTACAAGGGGAATGCTAGCTACAGCACTGTTACAAGGGGAATGCTAGCTACAGCGCCGTTACAATGGGGATGCTAGCTACAGCGCCGCTACAATGGGGATGCTAGCTACAGCGTTGTTACAATGGGGATGCTAACTACAGCGCCGCTACAATGGTGATGCTAGCTACAGCGCCGCTACAATGGGGATGCTAGCTACAGCACTGTTACAATGGGGATGCTAGCTACAGCGCCGCTACAATGGGGATGCTAGCTACAGCGCCTCTACAATGGGGATGCTAGCTACAGCGCCGCTACAATGGGGATGCTAGCTACAGCACTGTTACAATGGGGATGCTAGCTACAGTGTTGTTACAATGGGGATGCTAGCTACAGCGCCTCTACAATGGAGATGCTAGCTACAGCGCCGCTACAATGGGGATGCTAGCTACAGCACTGTTACAATGGGGATGGTAGCTACAGCACTGTTACAAGGGGAATGCTAGCTACAGCACTGTTACAAGGGGAATGCTAGCTACAGCGTTGTTACAATGGGGATGCTAGCTACAGCGCCGCTACAATGGGGATGCTAGCTACAGAGCCGCTACAATGGGGATGCTAGCTACAGCGTTGTTACAATGGGGATGCTAGCTACAGCGCCGTTACAATAGGGATGCTAGCTACAGCACTGTTACAATGGGGATGCTAGCTATAGCGCCGTTACAATGGGGATGCTAGCTACAGCGCCGTTACAATGGGGATGCTAGCTACAGCGCCACTACAATGGGGATGCTTGCTACAGCACTGTTACAATGGGGATACTAGCTACAGCGCCCTTACAATGGGGATGCTAGCTACAGCACTGTTACAATGGGGATGCTAGCTACAGCACTGTTACAATGGGGATGCTAGCTACAGCGTTGTTACAATGGGGATGCTAGCTACAGCACTGTTACAATGGGGATGCTAGCTACAGCACTGTTACAATGGGAATGCTAGCTACAGCGCCCGTTACAATGGGGATGCTAGCAACAGCGCCGTTCCACAATGGGGATGCTAGCTACAGCACCGTTACAATGGGGATGCTAGCTACAGCGCCTACAATGGAGATGCTAGCTACAGCGCCGCTACATTGGTGATGCTAGCTACAGCACTGTTACAATGGGGATGCTAGCTACAGCGCCCGCTACAATGGGGATGCTAGCTACAGCACTGTTACAATGGGGATGGTAGCTACAGCACTGTTACAAGGGGAATGCTAGCTACAGCACTGTTACAAGGGGAATGCTAGCTACAGCGCCGTTACAATGGGGATGCTAGCTACAGCGCCGCCTACAATGGGGATGCTAGTTACAGCGTTGTTACAATGGGGATGCTAGCTACAGCGCCTCTACAATGGGGATGCTAGCTACAGCGCCGCTACAATGGGGATGCTAACTACACCACTTTTACAATGGGGATGCTAGCTACAGCGCCGTTACAATGGGGATGCTAGCTACAGCGCCGTTACAATGGGGATGCTAGCTACAGCGCCGTTACAATGGGGATGCTAGCTACAGCGCCGTTGCAATGGGGATGCTAGCTACAGCGCCGTTACAATGGGGATGCTAGCTACAGCACTGTTACAATGGGGATGCTAGCTACAGCGCCGTTACAATGGGGATGCTAGCTACAGCACTGTTACAATGGGGATGCTAGCTACAGCACTGTTACAATGGGGATGCTAGCTACAGCACCGTTACAATGGGGATGCTAGCTACAGCACTGTTACAATGGGGATGCTATCTACAGCGTTGTTACAATGGGGATGCTAGCTACAGTACTGTTACAATGGGGATGCTAGCTACAGCACTGTTACAATGGGGATGCTAGCTACAGCATTGTTACAATGGGGATGCTAGCTACAGCACTGTTACAATGGGGATGCTAGCTACAGCACTGTTACAATGGGGATGCTAGCTACAGCACTGTTACAATGGGGATGCTAGCTACAGCACTGTTACAATGGGGATGCTAGCTACAGCACTGTTACAATGGGGATGCTAGCTACAGCACTGTTACAAGGGGAATGCTAGCTACAGCGTTGTTACAATGGGGATGCTAGCTACAGCGCTGTTACAATGGGGATGCTAGCTACAGCGCCGTTACAATGGGGATGCTAGCTACAGTACTGTTACAATGGGGATGCTAGCTGGCCAGCGTTGTTACAATGGGAATGCTAGCTACAGCACTGTTACAAGGGGAATGCTAGCTACAGCGTTGTTACAATGGGGATGCTAGCTACAGCGCCGCTACAATGGGGATGCTAGCTACAGAGCCGCTACAATGGGGATGCTAGCTACAGCGTTGTTACAATGGGGATGCTAGCTACAGCGCCGTTACAATGGGGATGCTAGCTACAGCACTGTTACAATGGGGATGCTAGCTACAGCACTGTTACAATGGGGATGCTAGCTACAGCACCGTTACAATGGGGATGCTAGCTACAGCACTGTTACAATGGGGATGCTATCTACAGCGCTGTTACAATGGGGATGCTAGCTACAGCACTGTTACAATGGGGATGCTAGCTACAGCGTTGTTACAATGGGGATGCTAGCTACAGTACTGTTACAATGGGGATGCTAGCTACAGCACTGTTACAATGGGGATGCTAGCTACAGCACTGTTACAATGGGGATGCTAGCTACAGTACTGTTACAATGGGGATGCTAGCTACAGCGTTGTTACAATGGGGATGCTAGCTACAGCACTGTTACAATGGGGGATGCTAGCTACAGTACTGTTACAATGGGGATGCTAGCTACAGCGTTGTTACAATGGGGATGCTAGCTACAGCACTGTTACAATGGGGATGCTAGCTACAGCACTGTTACAATGGGGATGCTAGCTACCCACTCTTTTGTCTTTAGAGGGAAACAACTGAAGCGCTGAGGGCTTTGTCTGCCTGATGTCTCCCAGCTGTGTGTGTGTGTGTGTGTGTGTGTGTGTGTGTGTGTGTGTGTGTGTGTGTGTGTGTGTGTGTGTGTGTGTGTGTGTGTGTGTGTGTGTGTGTGTGTGTGTGTGTGTGTGTGTGTGTGTGTGTGTGTGTGTGTGTGTGTGTAACAACTAGAGCGCTGGAGGGCTTTGTCTGCCTGATGTCGCAGCAGCAGCCCTGCATATTTCATCACCAACACTCTCTGTATGAATCATTAAGACCCTGGGTCTGTGGTGAGGAGGGTTGTAGTAACAGCCGAACTGTGGACTGGCAGTAGTTCTGGTTTGATTCCTGGGTCTGTGGTGAGGAGGGTTGTAGTAACAGCCAAACTGAGTGGACTGGGAGTAGTTCTGGTTTGATTCCTGGGTCTGTGGTGAGGAGGGTTGTAGTGACACCAGAACGGTGTGGACTGGCAGTAGTTCTGGTTTGATTCCTGGGTCTGTGGTGAGGGGGGTTGTAGTAACACCAGAACTGTGTGGACTGGGAGTAGTTCTGGCTAGAAGAACATTCTAGAATGAGCATTAAAAGCAGATAACGTGAGAGTTGGGACACCTGCGATCATGACGCAATTACGCACCTACATATGCAGACCGTACTTCCTACAAAGTTACAGAAAGCTAAACCAACAACCACACAAACTGAAATAGGATATATTGTAAACGCAGGTCCAAGGAGAAAACACTAGCTAGCATGGAGCACTGATATATGTTTGGAGGAGACATATTGCCTTTTGGAGCATCTGAAGCAGCCTAACATGGAGCAGCCTAACATGGAGCAGCCTAACATGGAGCAGCCTAACATGGAGCAGCCTAACATGGAGCAGCCTAACATGAAGCAGCCTAACATGGAGCAGCCTAACATGGAGCAGCCTAACATGGAGCAGCCTAACATGGAGCAGCCTAACATGGAGCAGCATAACATGGAGCAGCCTAACATGGAGCAGCCTAACATGGAGCAGCATAACATGGAGCAGCCTAACATGGAGCAGCCTAACATGGAGCAGCCTAACATGGAGCAGCCTAACATGGAGCAGCCTAACATGGAGCAGCCTAACATGGAGCAGCCTAACATGGAGCAGCCTAACATGGAGCAGCCTAACATGGAGCAGCCTAACATGGAGCAGCCTAACATGGAGCAGCCTAACATTCTGGCCTTTAACATGGGAGTTTTCCAAGCCATGGAGCAGCCTAACATGGAGCAGCCTAACATGGAGCAGCTCTAACATGGAGCAGCCTAACATGGAGCAGCATAACATGGAGCAGCCTAACATGGAGCAGCCTAACATGGAGCAGCCTAACATGGGCAGCATAACATGGAGCAGCCTAACATGGAGCAGCCTAACATGGAGCAGCCTAACATGGGCAGCTAACATGGAGCAGCATAACTTTCAGCCTAACATGGAGCAGCCTAACATGGAGCAGCCTTAACATGGTGAGTGATGAACCAAGATTCTGGCCTTTTCTTCAGGGAGTTTTCCTAGAGCCAGCCTGGTGTCTTTCGTCTGCATTGCTTGCTGTTTGGGGCCAAGCCTGGGTTTCTGATTCACTATGGTCCCTTGTCTGTGTGACCGTCCAAGAGGGAGCCAAGCCTGGTGTCTTTCTGATTCACTATGGTCCCTTCTCTGAGTGACCTTCCTAGAGGGAGCCAAGCCTGGTGTCTTTCTGATTCACTATGGTCCCTTCTCTGAGTGACCTTCCTAGAGGGAGCCAAGCCTGGTGTCTTTCTGCTTCACTATGGTCCCTTCTCTGAGTGACCTTCCTAGAGGGAGCCAAGCCTGGTGTCTTTCTGATTCACTATCGTCCCTTCTCTGAGTGACCGTCCAAGAGGGAGCCAAGCCTGGTGTCTTTCTGATTCACTATCGTCCCTTCTCTGAGTGACCTTCCTAGGGGAGCCTAGCCTGGTGTCTTTCTGATTCACTATCGTCCTTCTCTGAGTGACCTTCCTAGAGGGAGCCAAGCCTGGTGTCTTTCTGATTCACTATCGTCCCTTCTCTGAGTGACCGTCCTAGAGGAGCCAAGCCTGGTGTCTTTCTGATTCACTATCGTCCTTCTCTGAGTGACCTTCCTAGGGGAGCCTAGCCTGGTGTCTTTCTGCTACACTATCGTCCCTTCTCTGAGTGACCAGGAGTCCTAGAGGGAGCCAAGCCTGGTGTCTTTCTGATTCACTATCGTCCCTTCTCTGAGTCTCCGTCCTACTGTCGCCAGCTGCTCTCCTCTCCAGGAGAAGTAACAGCTGCTGACTGGGTCTCTGGGGTAATACCTGGAACAACCCACAACTCCAATTAAATCACAGATTGTCCCCTTTTAAAGCAGGAGTCCCCCCCTTCAGGAGACTGTGGCTGCTCCTCATCCCAGTGTCCCCCTCTTCAGTCCTCTCCGTTTCTCCTCTCCTCATCCCACTGTTCTGGTCCCCTCTTCAGTCCTCTCTGTTTCTCCTCCTCATCCCACTGTTCTGGTCCCTCTTCAGTCCTCTCTGTTTCTCCTCTCCTCATCCCACTGTTCTGGTCCCCTTCAGTCCTTCAGTTTCTCCTCTCTCTCTTCTGGTTTCTCCTCTCCTCTCATCCCACTGTTCTGGTCCCCTTCAGTCCTCTCTGTTTCTCCTCTCCTCCTCCCACTGTTCTGGTCCCCCTTCAGTCCTCTCTGTTTCTCCTCTCTTCCTCCCAATGTTCTGGTCCCTCTTCAGTCCTCTCTGTTTCTCCTCTCTTCATCCCACTCTTCTGGTCCCTCTTCAGTCCTCTGTTTCTCCTCTCCTCCCACACTTCTGGTCCCCTCTTCAGTCCTCTCCTCTCCTCATCCCACTGTTCTGGTCCCCTCAGTCCTCTCTGTTTCTCCTCTCCTCCTCCCACTGTTCTGGTCCCCCTCTTCAGTCCTCTGTTTCTCCTCTCTTCCTCCCAATGTTCTGGTCCCCTCTTCAGTCCTCTCTGTTTCTCCCTCTTCCTCCCAATGTTCTGGTCCCCTTCAGTCCTCTCTGTTTCTCCTCTCCTCATCCCACTGTTCTGGTCCCCTCTTCAGTCCTCTCTGTTTCTCCTCTCTCCCACTGTTCTGGGTCCCCTCTTCAGTGGGCTCCTCCTCTCATCCCACTGTTCTCCAGTCCTCTGTTTCTCCTCTCCTCATCCCACTGTTCTGGTCCCCCTCTTCAGTCCTCTCTGTTTTCTCCTCTCCTCATCCCACTGTTCTGGTCCTCTTCAGTCCTCTCCTCTCCTCATCCCACTGTTCTGGTCCCCTCTTCAGTCCTCTCTGTTTCTCCTCTCCTCCTCCCACACTTCTGGTCCCCTCTTCAGTCCTCTCCTCTCCTCATCCCACTGTTCTGGTCCCCCTCTTCAGTCCTCTCTCATCCCACTTTTCTCCTCTCCTCATCCCACTGTTCTGGTCCCCTTCAGTCCTCTCTGTTTCTCCCTCTCCTCCTCCCACTGTTCTCTGTCCCTGTTCTGGTCTTCAGTCCTCTCTTTCTCCTTCTCACTGTTCTCCTCTTCTCCTCTCTGTTCTGGTCCGCTCTTCAGTCCTCTCCTGTTTCTCCTCTCCTCATCCCACTGTTCTGGTCCCCTCTTCAGTCCTCTCTGTTTCTCCTCTCCTCCTCCCAATGTTCTGGTCCCTCTTCAGTCCTCTCTGTTTCTCCTCATCCCACTGTTCTGGTCCCCTCTTCAGTCCTCTGTTTCTCCTCTCCTCATCCCACTGTTCTGGTCCCCTTCAGTCCTCTCTGTTTCTCCTCTCCTCCTCCCACTGTTCTGGTCCCCTCTTCAGTCCTCTCTGTTTCTCCTCTCCTCATCCCACTGTTCTGGTCCCCTCTTCAGTCCTCTGTTCCTCTCCTCCTCCCTCTCTGTCCCCTTCTCCTCTCCTCTCCTCATCCCACTGTTCTGGTCCCCCTCTTCAGTCCTCTCTTTTCTCCTCTCTCCTCATCCCACTGTTCTGTCCCCTCTTCAGTCCTCTCTGTTTCTCCTCTCCTCCTCCCACACTTCTGGTCCCCTCTTCAGTCCTCTGTTTCTCCTCTCCTCCTCCCACTGTTCTGGTCCCCTCTTCAGTCCTCTCTGTTTCTCCTCTCCTCCTCCCACTGTTCTGGTCTTGGTCCCCTGTTCTCTCCTCTCCTCATCCCACTGCTCTGGTCCCCTTCAGTCCTCTCTTCCTCATCCCACTGTTCTGGTCCCCTCTTCAGTCCTCTGTTTCTCCTCTCTTCATCCCACTGTTCTGGTCCCCTCTTCAGTCCTCTCTTTTCTCCTCTCCTCATCCCACTGTTCTGGTCCCCTTCAGTCCTCTCTGTTTCTCCTCTCCCTCCTCCCACTGTTCTGGTCCCCTTCAGTCCTCTCTGTTTCTCCTCTCCTCCTCCCACTGTTCTGGTCCCTCTTCAGTCCTCTCTGTTCTTTTCTCCCTCTCCTCCCCACTGTTCTGTCCCCTCACTGTCCTCTCCTCTCCCCCTGGTCCCCTTCAGTCCTTCTCTGTTTCTCCTCTCCTCCTCCCACTGTTCTGGTCCCTCTTCAGTCCTCTCTGTTTCTCCTCTCCTCCTCCCACACTTCTGGTCCCCTCTTCAGTCCTCTCTGTTCTCCTCTCATCCTCCCACACTTCTGGTCCACCTTCAGTCCTCTCCTCCTTCCTCCTCCCACCTCCAATAATCGGCGTCGGCGTTGACAAATCATAATAGGTCGACCTCTGACCTCTGGTCTGTTACCATATTGTAACCATCAGGTACAAGTAATTTTACTCCCCTTCTTCACATTTAGTTACTTTACATGTTTTCCTCATCAATCTACACACAATACCCCCATAATGACATCACAATACCCCATAATGACATCACAATACCCCATAATGACATCCCAATACGCCATAATGACATCACAATACCCCATAATGACATCACAATACCCCATAATGACATCACAATACCCATAATGACATCCCAATACGCCATAATGACATCACAATACCCCATAATGACATCCCAATACGCCATAATGACATCACAATACCCTATAATGACATCACAATACCCCATAATGACATCACAATACCCCATAATGACATCCCAATACCCCATAATGACATCACAATACCCCATAATGACATCACAATACCCTATAATGACATCACAATATCCCATAATGACATCACAATACCCTATAATGACATCACAATACCCCATAATGACATCACAATACCCTATAATGACATCACAATACCCCATTATGACAAATAGAAAACTGGTTTTTAGAAATGTATGCACATGTGTAAAAAAAGAGAAGAAATACCTTATTTATATAGTATTCAGACCCTTTGCTATGAGACTCATAATTGTGCTCAGGTGCATTCCTGTTTCTATTGATCATCCTTGAGATGTTCCCCATTCAACCTGTTAAATTTGCTAAAATATATATATATATACTGTTTTTGCTTTGTCATTATGGGTGATTGTGTGTAGATTGATGAGGGGGGAACTATTTAACTCAATTTACATTCCATTTCTAGAACAGATGGGATAATGTAACATGGAAATGTCAAACAGAATGACATTCAGGATACAGAATGGGATTCTAGAACAGAATGGGGTTCTAGAACAGAATGGGATTCGAGAACAGAATGGGACTAGAACAAATGGGATTCTAGAACAGAATGGGATTCTAGAACAAATGGGATTCGAGAACAGAATGGGATTCTAGAACAGAATGTCTAGAAACAGAATGGGAGAGAACAGAATGGGATTCTAGAACAGAATGGGATTCTAGAACAGAATGGGATTCGAGAACAGAATGGGATTGTAGAACAGAATGGGATTCTAGAACAGAATGGGATTGTAGAACAGAATGGGATTCTAGAACAGAATGGGATTCGAGAACAGAATGGGATTGTAGAACAGAATGGGATTCTAGAACAGAATGGGATTCTAGAACAGAATGGGATTGTAGAACAGAATGGGATTCTAGAACAGAATGGGATTCTAGAACAGAATGGGATTGTAGAACAGAATGGGATTCTAGAACAGAATGGGATTGAGAACAGAATGGGATTGTAGAACAGAATGGGATTCTAGAACAGAATGGGATTGTAGAACAGAATGGGATTCGAGAACAGAATGGGATTGTAGAACAGAATGGGATTCGAGAACAGAATGGGGATTCTAGAACAGAATGGGATTGTAGAACAGAATGGGATTCTAGAACAGAATGGGATTCTAGAACAGAATGGGATGTAGAACAGAATGATTCCTAGAACAGAATGGGATTCTAGAACAGAATGGGATTCTAGAACAGAATGGGATTCTAGAACAGAATGGGATTCTAGAACAGAATGGGATTGTAGAACAGAATGGGATTGTAGAACAGAATGGGATTCTAGAACAGAATGGATGAAATGGGAGAACAGAATGGGATTCTAGAACAGAATGGGATTCTAGAACAGAATGGGATTCGAGAACAGAAATGGGATTCTAGAACAGAATGGGATTGTAGAACAGAATGATTCGAGAACCGTATTTCCCTCACTGCTTTCTACTGCACAGGTGAGCACATCCATGAGAGTCTCTCTCTCACACACACACACACACACACACACACACACACACACACACACACACACACACACACACACACACACACACACACACACACACACACACACACACACACACACACACACACACACACACACACACACACACACACCTGCCTGGGATTAATGATGCATCATGGGAGATGTACTGTATGTATGCCACCCACTTGCTGATTAACAAGCCATGCAGGGACTGTGTTTTTACATGCCTGAGTAACAATGCACTGTGTGTGTGTGTGTGTGTGCGCAATGTATGTAGGCCCCCAGTTTAAAGAGCTGTAACTCGTTATCCAGTCTAAAACTAACTAAAACTAAAACTAGTAGCAGGTTAGTCAGGGTAGGCAGCGACAGGATAAAATACACCTCTATGTTGTACCTGTCTGTAATAGGCTGTTAGAAGGTTCTATGTGTTCTCCCTGTCTGTACAGGCTGTTAGAAGGTTCTATGTGTTGTACCTGGGTCTGTAATAGGCTGTTAGAAGGTTCCATGTGTTCTACCTGTCTGTAATAGGCTGTTAGAAGGTTCTATGTGTTGTACCTGTCTGTAATAGGCTGTTAGAAGGTTCTATATGTTCTACCTGTCTGTAATATGCTGTTAGAAGGTTCTATATGTTCTACCTGTCTGTAATAGGCTGTTAGAAGGTTCTATGTGTTCTACCTGTCTGTAATAGGCTGTTAGATGGTTCTATGTGTTCTACCTGTCTGTAATAGGCTGTTGCTGTTCTATATGTTCTACCTGTCTGGGCCAGGCTGGTAGAAGGTTCTCTGTGTTCTACCCGTCTGTATAGGCTGTTAGATGGTTCTATGTGTCTCTACCTGTCTGTAATAGGCTGTTAGAAGGTTCTATATGTTCTACCTGTCTGTAATAGGCTGGTAGAAGGTTCTCTGTGTTCTACCCGTCTGTAATAGGCTGTTCGAAGGTTCTATGTGTCCCACCTGTCTGTAATAGGGTGTTAGAAGGTTCTATATGTTCCACCTGTCTGTAATAGAAGGTTCTATGTGTTCTACCTGTCTGTAATAGGTTGTTAGAAGGTTCTATGTGTTCCACCTGTCTGTAATAGAAGGTTCTATATGTTCCACCTGTCTGTAATAGGCTGTTAGAAGGTTCTATATGTTCTACCTGTCTGTAATAGGTTGTTAGAAGGTTCTATGTGTTCCACCTGTCTGTAATAGAAGGTTCTATGTGTTCTACCTGTCTGTAATAGGTTGTTAGAAGGTTCTATGTTCCACCTGTCTGTAATAGGCTGTTAGAAGGTTCTATGTGTTCTACCTGTCTGTAACAGGCTGTTAGAAGGTTCTATATGTTCTACCTGTCTGTAATAGGCTGTTTGAAGGTTCTATGTGTTCCACCTGTCTGTAATAGGCTGTTAGAATTTGCTATGTGTTCTACCTGTCTGTAATAGGCTATTAGAAGGTTCTATGTGTTCCACCTGTCTGAAATAGGTTGTTAGAAGGTTCTATGTGATCTACCTGTCTGTAATAGGCTGTTAGATGGTTCTATGTGTTCTACCTGTCTGTAATAGGCTGTTAGATGGTTCTATGTGTTCTACCTGTCTATAATAGGCTGTTAGAAGGCAGGTAGACAGAGGGATGGGACGGCTGTTTGTAGGAGAGATTGCCTGAGTTTATTACACAGTTCTTATTATGCTGAAGTAATTGGACCCCCCACCCCCACCACCCAATGTAGCTATGCATTAAAGACCAGGAGAGGAGAGGAGAGTTGAGGATATAGAGATAGATATAGATATAGAGATACAGTAGATAGATATACATATAGAGATATAGATATAGCTATAGCGATAGATATTTTTATTTTTATTTTTACCTTTATTTTACTAGGCAAGTCAGTTAATAACAAATTCTTATTTTCAATGACGGCCTAGAACAGTGGGTTAACTGCCTGTTCAGGGGCAGAACGACAGATTTGTACCTTGTCAGCTCGGGATTCCAACTTGCAACCTTTCAGTTACTAGTCCAACGCTCTAACCACTAGGCCACCCTGTATACAGACATACAGATATAGAGATATAGATATAGAGATAGATATAGACATATAGATATAGATGTAGATATATATAGATAAGACAGATAAGATAGATCAGACAGATTAGAGATGTGTGGTTGTTCTACCTGATTGTGATGTAGGTATGTAATTAAAGCACAGAGAACAGAGGGAGAGAAATTAAAATGATAATTAAATGCTGTTGACCCTGAGAAGGAGAGAACAGGCATCTTCCTTCCTTTTACTGCCCAGCATTTACAACCCAGCATTTACAACCCAGCATTTACTGCCCAGCATTTACAACCAGACATTTACAGCCCAGCCATACTACAGCCAGACTTACTACAGCCAGGATTACTACAGCCAGACTTACTACAGCCAGGATTACTACAGCCAGACTTACTACAGCCAGGATTACTACAGCCAGACTTACTACAGCCAGACTTACTACAGCCAGACTTACTACAGCCAGGATTACTACAGCCAGAGACTTACTACAGCCAGACTTACTACAGCCAGGATTACTACAGCCAGACTTACTACAGCCAGACTTACTACAGCCAGACTTACTGTACAGCCAGGATTACTACAGCCAGACTTACTACAGCCAGACTTACTACAGCCAGACTTACTACAGCCAGGATTACTACAGCCAGACTTACTACAGTCAGGATTACTACAGCCAGATTTACTACAAACCAGACATGTTACAACCAGACATGTTACAACCAGACATGTTACAACCAGACTAACTACAACCAGACATGTTACAACCAGACATGTTACAACCAGACATGTTACAACCAGACTAACTACAACCAGACATGTTACAACCAGACATGTTACAACCAGACATGTTACAAACCAGACTAACTACAACCAGACATGTTACAACCAGACATGTTACAACCAGACTAACTACAACCAGACATGTTACAAACCCAGACATTTTACAACCCAGACATGTTACAACCAGACTAACTACAACCAGGCATGTTACAACCAGACTAACTACAACCAGACATGTTACAACCAGACATGTTACAACCAGACTAACTACAACCAGACATGTTACAACCAGACATGTTACAACCAGACATGTTACAACCAGACTAACTACAACCAGACATGTTACAACCAGACATGTTACAACCAGACTAACTACAACCAGACATGTTACAACCCAGACATTTTACAACCCAGACATGTTACAACCAGACTAACTACAACCAGACATGTTACAACCCAGACATGTTACAACCCAGACATGTTACAACCCAGACATGTTACAACCAGACATGTCACAACCAGACATGTTACAACCAGACTAACTACAACCAGACATGTTACAACCAGACTAACTACAACCAGACATGTTACAACCAGACATGTTACAACCAGACATGTTACAACCCAGACATGTTAAAGGTTAATTTAACAAACTATAGTTTTGGCAAGTCGGTTAGGACATCTACTTTGTGCATGACACAAGTAATTTTTTCCAACAATTGTTTACAGACAAATTCATTCACTTATAATTCACTGTATCACAATTCCAGTGGGTCAGAAGTTTACAAACACTAAGTTGAATGTGTCTTTAAACAGCTCGAAAAAAATTCCAGAAAATGATGTCATGGCTTTAGAAGCTTCTGATAGGCTAATTGACATCATTTGAGTCAATTGGAGGTGTACCTGTGGATGTATTTCAAGGCCTACCTTCATACTCAGTTCCTCTTTTGCTTTACATCATGGGAAAATCAAAAGAAATGAGCCAAAACCTACAAAAATTAATTGTAGACCTCCCTCAAGTCTGGTTCATCCTGGGAGCAATTTCCGAACACCTGAAGGTACCGCTGTTCATCTGTACAAACAATAGTACGCAAGTATAAACACCATGGGACCACGCAGCCGTCATACCGCTCAGGAAGGAGACATTCTGTCTCCTAGAGATGAACGTACTTTGGTGCGAAAAGTGCAAATCAATCCCACAACAACAGCAAAGGACCTCGTGAAGATGCTGGAGAAACAGGTACAAAAGTATGTATATCCACAGTAAAACGAGTCTTGTATCGACTGCTGCTCCAAAACCGCCATAAAAGCCAGACTACAGTGTGCAACTGCACATGGGGACAAAGATCGTACTTTTTGAAGAAATGTCCTCTGGTCTGATGAAACAAAATATAACTGTTTGGCCATAATGACCATCATTATGTTTGGAGGAAAAAGGGGAGGCTTGCAAGCTAAAGAACACCATCCCAACCGTGAAGCACGGGGGGTGGCAGCATCATGTTGTGTGGTGCTTGCCTACGGAGCTGTGAGGGGAACGGCACCTCAGTACCTCCAGGCTCTGATCAGGCCCTACACCCGAACAAGGGCACTATGTTCATCCACCTCTCTGGCCTGCTCGCCTCCCTACCACTGAGGAAGTACAGTTCCCGCCTCAGCCCAGTCAAAACTGTCCGCTGCTCTGGCCCCCAATGGTGGAACAAACTCCCTCACGACGCCAGGACAGCGGAGTCAATCACCACCTTCCGGAGACACCTGAAACCCCACCTCTTTAAGGAATACCTAGGATAGGATAAGTAATCCTTCTCACCCCCCTAAAAGATTTAGATGCACTATTGTAAAGTGGCTGTTCCACTGGATGTCATAGGTGAATGCACCAATTTGTAAGTCGCTCTGGATAAGAGCGTCTGCTAAATGACTTAAATGTAAATGTAAATGTAAATGTGCACTTCACAAAATAGATGGCATCATGAGGTAGGAAAATTATGTGGATATATTGAAGCAAACATCTCAAGACATCAGTCAGGAAGTTAAAGCTTGGTCGCAAATGGGTCTTCCAGATGGACAATGACCTCCAAAGTTGTTTCAAAATGGCTTAAGGACAACAAACAAAGTCAAGGTATTGGAGTGGCCATCACAGACTTGCCAACATTATAGTTTGTAAACAAGAAATTTGTGGAGTGGTTGAAAAGGGAGTTTTAAATGACTCCAACCTAAGTGTATGTAAACTTCCGACTTCAACTGTATGTCATGAGTGGCGACTCATTAGCATGCCAATTATTTCATAAACCAGATATCCCACCTCATATTGCCTGTCCCCATTGTTGCTGGGGAAACAGTAGAATACTTGAGGGACATTCTACATTCTATAGAATGTATTTTTGGAGATCTCTGGTCAGAATCTTCTCTGCTCTGGTCATGTTGATGGTAATTCCTGTCTGGAAAGGCAGACAGGAGCAGGGAACAATCTGACTGTTTCAATTCAACAATAAGCAGTTAAAAAGTCATTCCTGAATTAAAGAAAAGGGATCGACTGCCTCAGCTCCGTTCACATGTTAATGAGCCAGAGGGGAGTGCACATCCCAAATGGCACCCTATTACCTGTATAGTGAACTAATAGAGTTCCATTTGGGATATACCCTTAAAATGAACTCGCTTTAGTTGGTTGGTTTAATATAAATGTTTCACTTCTTTCAGCACAAACTTCAGGGACATTTACTGAGAAATGAAGTTTTAAACTCGAATCACCATCTGTCTCTGTCTGTCTGTCT